>NC_068983.1:106929282-106943086 GCF_001194135.2 Octopus bimaculoides | reverse complement strand
TATATATATATTTATATATATATGAAAGACACCATAATTAAGAATGGAGAATTATACATCTTCAAAATTTGTCTATTACAATATCTCAATCCAATACGTGTTTCTGCTCCCTTAAATAGTAAAAGGTCATTTATTCTAAGGTTAAATGATACCAGAATTTATAGCTGTATCATATTTAAAAACAGTTTCTACTATCGTATATGTTAAGCTTTTATCATTCCCTCATCTGAAATATACTTTGAAGGACTATCAGAGAGTGAAATCCTCAGCTCACTTCACCCACACACATAAGAACAACCTTGAACAAAGTTGCATAGCTATTTCTAACTTGGATGAATATGTACTGCATGTGAATCAGCTAGATACACGTAAATGTTACATTTAGGGATATTAGGACACTTATGCAGTTGAAATATTGCAATAAACAAATTTTGAAGATGTACAATTCTCCATTCTTATTTATGATGTCTTGAATATATATATTCTGTATGATATATCAGGCTTTTCCTTTGCTTGGATCACATCCGTGGTGTGGAGATGGGTGGTTGGTATGCAGGGGTGCTGGCTGGCCTTCCACAAACAACCTTACATGGACTTGTGTCTCAGAGGGGAAAATTCTAGGTGTAATCCCATGGTCACTCACGACCAAAGGGGATTTTTCCAAATCCCTCTTCCTTTATATTTATATATTAGCATATATTTATGTTTCTTTGCATGTGTATGTGTGTGTGTGTGTGTGTGTCACTTCTGGAAAATTATTGATACTTGAGATTATCTACCTTTCTCATTTGGTGCTAGTACCAACTGTCTCCAAGCAATTGGCCTACACTTTCTGGAAGCAGAGATAATTTCAATAAATCAAGATTTTATCTTGTATGTTGTATTGTTATTTAATATACTCTTATTCATCTTTGTTGTAAAAGAAAGAACATGCCACTGGACAATCTGAGTTAGTTCTCTCAGTTCATTTTCATTTCATTTATGCACACACACACACACACATCAATGTGTTAAATTATTTATGTTAGAGGTTTGTAAGAAACCAAATGTAGATTTACTTGTTATGGTGACTTAGTTCCACTAGTACCATTTGGAAAGGCATAAATTTTGCACAAAGTTACATTTTACTTTTACTACGAATCTGCAGATATGTCTTTAGGTAACAAATCACTTTATATATTTAGTAGCCTACTTCAACTTTGAATCAAACATTCCTAATTTGGAATTCTATGTAAGATATCACTCATTCACAAAACAATTTACTCTGGGGGATAACTAATTTAAAGTTCTTGCTATATTGATGTATTTCTTATCATATTTGCTTTAGATCTACATGAAGTCAATCTAAAGCTGGTATTGTTAATGCAGTGTTTAATCATTGAATCTGGGAGAAGTTTATTCAAAGTACTTTTATCCTACAGAACAATTGTATGTATTTTACAGGAAAATATTTTCCACAGAAAACAAAGAAAATGGGAAAAAATGAATTATTTTGAGCACATCAAATATATTTAACCTGTAACTCAATTTAAGACATTTTACCAGTATTATATACATGTAATGCATTTTGTTTTCAAAGTTATTTTATATAAAAGTGCCTGTGTGGCACCACGTAAAAGCACCCAAGTGATGCCATGTAAAAGTGCCTATGTGGTGCCATGTAAAAGCACCCAGCACACTCTGTAGACTGGTCGGTATCAGGAAGGGAATCCAGCAATAGATACCATGCCAAATCAGATTGGAGTCTGGTGCAGATCCCCAGATTGCCAGCCCTGGTCAAACAATCTAACCCATGCCAGCATGGAAGACAAACATTAAATGATGATGATGATGATGATGATGATGATGATGATGATGAGGAGGAGGAGGAGGAGGAGGAGGAGGAGGATATCCTTATGTACATGGTATAGTTTTACCATTGTGACATGTGTTATTTTAGCCAATCAAAAATTTTAATCAATCAGCACCCTGCAGTTTGTGAGCCCTTTATAGCTATTTAAACTTTTTGATACCAATCTGCTTGACACCACCCTTGGTTCCCTGATACACACTTTTTGTTTTAAAATGACTGAAATTGAAACATTCCATCAAAATTTTATGTTCAATTTATATTCCAAACCTCAGTTTAATAACAATAGTTATTTTCCTAAATTCTTCATCATTTTAAAAATTAATTGAAACAAAGGCAGTATATTTCAACAGAAATATGGTAACAAAAAGTATAAGTGGAATACACAAGTAAGTTTTGTCATTATATTCTCACATTTTTAATTAGTAGTTAGCTTTTGTGTCTTTACCTCAACAGAATAACTGCTGCTGCTGCTTTAAAAACATTGTCATTATAACTGTCATTACTGCTATAAATTATCTGCATTTAAGCATTTTAACTTTACAAACATGAACATATGTGTGTACATTTTCTATAACATTTTCACAGCAAATTATTCCATTAACTTTGTAAAACAAGAAAATAAATGCACACATTTTCATAATACATTCTACATATTGACTTTGTAAAACATAAAAATACACATACACATGCCAAACACATTTTCATAAAATTTGGTTTGATTGCTGTTCTAAATTAAAATTTGTTATATTACTGCTTGACTTCTGGTCTTATTTTAATCTGGCTTCACAAATCAAGTATTGCATAATTATTATTGCATTCTACCAATCAGTTCTGAAGAGGTTTATTTTTTAGTGATATATATATGAAATGGAAGGAAAATTTACGTATAATCTCTTATTGTCGTTATCCCAATTAACATTATCTTGAATTTCGTATAAATTCATTAGATATAAACTGAAGTGAAAATAATGAAAAATAAAGTCGTTGGGATGAATATAAATTGCTTATAGACATAGGGAGAGAAAGACAGTTGTTGCGTTTGTTTGACAACAGATGAGGTGAAAAAAAATTTTACATGCAAAAGGGGTAACTGAACTCCCGTGGACTGGGATGTGTTAGAAGGAAGACATTGGGAGAAAGTGATGAAAACTGAAAATCAAGAAGCTGAAGCTGATAAAGGAAATGGCAAAGGACCTCAACAAATGTGAGATACCATGATACAGATGATAATCCAACACATGCAGACATGGTAACGAATGTAAGAATATTGTTGTCATTGTTGTGATGATGGTTGTGGTTGTGGTTGTGGTAGTAGTGAAGGTGGTGGAATTTTTTTTTTTTATAAAATAGTTTTTTTACACTTTTTTTTTCATGAATAATGATTTGAAATAATTTCTTCACATAGCTAGCAATCTCCAAAAAATGGAATGAAATAGTTAAGGAAGAAAACAAAGAATAGAAAAATGAAAGCAGAGAGGAACTGGTATGAAGAAAATAAAACAAAATAATACTTGTTTTAAAACAGGTAATCAGGTGAAATAATTGCTTTACAACACTGGCAGTACCAGCTAAAATAGTTCCTGATGAAATACTCTTGATTTTTTGTTTTGTTTTGCAAACATATTAAAGTGCAATATTTTAATTTATTTTCCACATACTACTCTATATGAAATACAATTTTTTTAATATTGATAAGTTTTGTGGTATTAAAATTTCTATAGGCTTCTAAAGTATTTCATACAACTACTTTAGTATTTGTTATTTAAATTTATGAATTTCGATGTGATCAGAAAAAAAATCTCTATTACAGAAAAGTTTTTTCAAATTGTTTATGGCTAGCAGGATATACTCCAATAGTTTTATTTGTATGTATGTATGTATGTATGTATGTATGTATGTATGTATGTATGTATGTATGTGTGCGTGTTTGTATGTATGTGTGTATTTATGCATGAATGTATGTATGTGTGTGTGTATGTTTGTATGTAATGTAATGTAAATATAATGAATATTAAAAATGATCAACACAAGCGGGTCATGGTTTAATGCATAAGGTATTAGTAGAATGTTTTAATAGAAAGAGAAAGTGCTTTAACATTTCAGACATTAGTCCTTCATCAGATGAAAGAGAGAAGCATAAAGGACAGTAAGAAAGAGAAGTAGACTGTGACAAAAAAATGATCAAAGGATGATAAACCAGATGAGAATGCTGCTCTGTTGTAGATGTAGGGGACAGAAGGTATATGCAAGAATAAGAGTGTATCCATGTCAGGGAAGTATGGTACATGTATTTTAGTGCAGTGTGTGTATGTGTGTAGAGGTGTGCAAGTACAGAAGTACAAGGTGGTATCATAAGATTCTCGGACTACTTATGTTTAATAAAAACATTAACTTATTTACCTAAGTTTTAACATCATTTCCTTCGAAAGAGTCACTTTGCACAGTAAAACACTGGTCCCAGCATTCATACCACTTTTGGAATCTGGCCTGGAAGTTGTTTTCTATAAGTGAGTCAAGAACCTTCTGTGATTTGCTCTGGATCTTGAAAACAGTAATAAAATGGCAACCTTTGAGCTGCATTTTCCTCTTGGGGAAGAGACAGAAGTCTGCAGGTGCTAAATCTGGCGAAGAGGGCAAGTGTAGAAGTGATGCCATGTTGTTGTTGATGAGAAACTCATGAGTGAGGAGAGCTTGGTGACAGAGTACATTGTCATTGTGAAGAATCCAATTCTTTGCGCTCCACAAATCTAGTTGCTTTCACCAAATGTCTTCCCTCAAATGCTTCAAAACATTATTGATTGCTCTCCAATGGTCCTCATGCACAAGCTGATGAATTTGTTTCACATTTCTTGAGGTGACACTCATGGCAGGGCTTCCAGATCACTCATCGTCTTCCTGTGACGTTCTTTCCCTTTTGAAGTGCCTGTGCCACTCACAAGGCTTTGGTCGGCCCAAGGCTATAGTAGAAGACACTTGCCCAAGGTTCCACGCAGTGGAACTGAACCCGGGACCATGTGGTTGGTAAGCAAGCTATTTACCACAGGAAAAAAGAATGTTTAGGGATTAACAGTACAACATGGTATACATATATATATATATATATATATATATATATATAATTTCCATAAATCGACAGACTACGCTGATGATCCTGCAGATATTTACTTATGTAAGTATTAACAGGTGAAACCATTGGTACGTAGGTTAATCGTTTTTTTTATTTAGTATTTTTTTATTTGTCTTGCCCTTTTACAGTCTGTCGTTTCGCTGAAATTTTACTGAGAATATATTCTTCGTGGTTAGATGATCTGGCATCTATTTCTAGCATATAGGAGTCCACTTTTGCTGGTCATTCCTCTTATTTGTGTGTATATATATATATATATATACACATATACACGCACTCACATATATTGTATGTTTGTCACACGATGGTCATAACCAAGCATTACCATCACACAGGTAATGTTGTTTGTTTCGAGTCTTCTATGAGAAACATTTCTGGCCATGGGGAAATATGACCTTGTTTGGAAACAAATAAAGACTGGTGACTGGCAACAGGTAGGGCATTTAGCCATTAAAAAATCCGCATCAGCAAATACTGTCTGATCCATGCAAGGTGGTGATGCTGACACACACAGGAATAGTCATATAATTCATGTATGTATGCATTGATATGCATTTCAGACTAGACCAGAAAACAGAGGGAATCATACAGTTGCATTCTAGTGAGTACAACACGTTTAAACATTGGTAAGATATAGCCAACATAATATAGTAATCCCTTGACTATCACAGGTGTTACGTTCCAAACCCCCCTGTGATAGATGAAAATCCGTGAAGTAGAAACAGTACTGTACTGCATATTTCTTTTATTATTCTTATAATTTCTATATATTTATTTTATTATTTTTATATATTTTGGCTTTTATAAACTTTCCACACACACTTAGGAGTACCTGTATCTTCTCTTTTTTTGCCTCCTGAGATTTGTTTTTCATACAGTATGTGCATTTCTTTGTTTACTCATCTACAGTACGCATCATTTTCTTTTAATATATTTTAATTAATGTGTTATAAGTGCAGTACTGTACTGTATTTTCATTTATTAATTTATTAATTTTTAGGCGTGAAAATGCTTATTTTACCATAGAAATAATTAAAATCGAAAACAGTATAAACACCTATTGGCTGCAGAAACTCATGATATACTGAGGAGTCAGAGATCTAAATTTACATATATTGCCCAGAAAAATCCGCAATATACTGAGGGTGCAATAAGTGAACCATGATATGGCAAGTGATTACTGTAATGATAATCCCTTTTATTGTAGGCATAAGGCCTAAAATTTGGGTAAGGGAAGGAGGCTAGTGTATTTCATCAACCCCAGACTGGTACTTATTCTATTGACTTCAAAAGGATGAAGGGCAAATTCGACTGTGACAGCATTTGAACTCAGAACATTAAGGTATTTCTTATATTTGTGCTTACGTGTGCATTATGATGACAGTGGTAGTGTATGTGTGTGTGCATGTATGTGTGTGTTTGTGTGTATTTGCATGTATGTGTAAGTGTGTGGGTGTGTACAAATATGTGAGTGTGACTATTTCTCAGTGTAATGACACATGTGCACAGGTGCATGTGTGGGTATGCATATTTGTGTGTATGTGTGGATGTTAATGAGCATGAAGGTTTGTGGATGAAGGGTAGCCTGAGAGTTGTCGCTGATTCAATGAAAAACCAGCACAATATTCTCTCCCCATTTCTCTCTCTTTCCCTCTCTCATTTCTCTCCTCTCTCCCTCTTTCTCTTTTTTGATCTTGATCTTCACATTTCAAAAGTAACATGATGGTTTGTAAGTGACAGGAAGAAAATGAGTCAACGTGTTGGTGCAGGCAACTTTTGTATGGTGATGTCAGCATATAAGATTCTGTATTTCAAGGACAGTGTTCCACAATCAGACAAGTTCTTGTTGGAACTTTTGATTCTTGATCAATTTGTTTAACTCCAAGCCCTTATAATTCCTTTCAAATCATCCCGAGAACAGCTTATGATGTTTGTAATCCTAGTTACAACATATACATAGATTAAGCACTATGCACACTTCAAATCTAGGCATGTATTTGAAACTAAATCTTTTGAACAATAAAACAAACCTCAACAATATTTTATAGCTATTCTCACTCGCTACCATTGTGCTACACATTCTCAATGAAGACAAACATATGCATAAATAATATGACATACAGCGCTAAAAATAATAAGACTGAACAAAGTCTTTGATGGAAAATTTTTCCATTTTTACCTTGGGAAACTCTACTTAAACAGACATTCAGAAAACAATTAAGTTTACAGTGGAAGGAGATAAAGGAGATAATAAGACCTTATAAGATAAGCATGACTTTAGATTCAAATCCAGAATTTCTCACAACAAAACAAAAACTTGGATGCCTTCAAAAATTACCTTCTCAATTGAATTAGAACTATAAAGTTCAGATGTAGAGCTAATAACTTTCTACACAAGCTGAAGTCAAATATATAAAATCTATAATCTAAACTCCCCTAAAAGTGTAATTGCATTTGCTGAATAGGAATCACAGAATAGCTTTTAAAATATTACCAAGACCATTCTAACAGCTGTCACCACTATCTGGTAAACAACAGAGGATTTCCAAAATTTATATGGTGCTCTAGTAATGTAGGAAAATATACAGACATTTACAAAGGCAATTGTATGTGAAACATCAATGTTTAGAAATGGGCCAATATACTATAAATGAAGTGTCATCATTTGCCATCTCATTCAAATTCTAAAAAAAAAACTAGAAAACTGAAATGATTTCGAAATGATGCTATAAGACCAAATTTCTTTTCCTAAATTCTGAAGCTGACATGCCCAATGCATGCAGAATAATGGTTTCAAATTTTGGCATGAAATGAGAAATTTCAAGGGGAGGAAGTTAGACAATTACATCAACCCCAATACATGACTGATACTTTATTCTATCAGTCCTGGAGGGAATAAAAGCAAAGTTGATCTTGCCAGGATTGAATTTTAACAGAAATGTCTCTAAGCATTTCATCCGGTTTAATAACGATTCTGCTAGCTCACTAAATAATATTTTCGCATCATAAGTAATATAACTGGTTGGTGACAATGTATGCCATGTCATCCAAGTCTTTTGACCATTTTTCACTATTTCTTTCAACCTACTGATAAATTTAGCCTAACAGAGCATTCTCTAGAAATGTGCTCATAACCATTTTTTAAGCAATTGCTAAAGCACCATTCACTGAATTATTGTGTCACTTACATTAGTAAAAATACCTGGCATAGTCAAAACTAATAATTGTGATCAAGTGAAGGAGAGAGAAAAAAACATTATGCAGGTAATTCAGAACATAGCCCCAACATTTAGAAATTAGCAAAAGTTGCTGATTGTATAGAATTCTTGAGTATGGGTGGTAGTGGTGGTGGTGGTGGTGGCAGCAGCAACAACAGTAGGTTTCTTTCAGCTTCTGTCTATCAAATCCACTCACAAGGCTTTAGTTAGCCCAGGGCTATTGCAGAAGACACTTGCCTAAGATGCCATGGAGTGGGACTGAACCAAGAATCACATGGTTAGGAAGCAAACATTTTGCTGCACTGCCACACTTGCACCTATAACAACATGAAATGATAACAGTTATCTTTTATTATATCACAAAGAAACCAAGTTTATTTCCTTAAATGTTTGCACTCCATTCTTAATCAAGATAACTCTCAACAAGACAGATATAGTCTGTTATGAGTCTGTCCATTGCCGTTCAAATTAATTTGTGCTTATCATATATCTCTACCACATGACCTAATTATACTGTCAAAGCTACAGGTGGCAGGCAACTTCTATATCTCCCCTGTCTGCTCTGTAGAGAATCATAGATTAATACCCATTTCTATTTGAGAACCAAACATATGAGACTGTCATTCCCAACTCTACTTCTTAAGAAAGAAGTTTATTAGAATTTCAACAAGAGATCAAAGATCAAAATTAGGTAATAATAACTTCCAATTCTGGATTAAAGAGTAGTCAAATTTTCCAACTAAGGATTAAAGAATTAAGTAAGTTCTAAATATATTCCCGTGGAAAAGATGATTTGTGTAATTTCTCATTCTTTTAATATACACATTTAATGTGTCATTCTGAGTTCATTGTGAGTTAATAAACCATTTCAAATCACAATTTCAAATCTTGATCTAAAAGATATTTCTTTTATGTCCTACATTAGATCTCTAAGAAAAGCAACTCTAAGAATTTTGCCCACTTCCTTCTAGTAACGGTAAACTAAATACACCAGATGCATTTCAAATTTCTGTCTCTGACAACTTAATTACTCTATTAATTTATAATAATGTGTTATTCAAGAAATATGAATATGGAAAAAGTTATATTTAATTTGGCAGAATGGTTAGAGTATCAGACAAAAATACTTTGCTGTATTTAATTAAACCTCTTTACTTTCTGATTTTAAATTCCCCATCTTACTAGGCTTGATACAGGAAGTACCATTCAGATATTAATTGCCTTTACTCTCTCCTCAAAATTTTGGGGCTTTCTGCCTATTTTGGAAATCATTATTATTTACTCATTTTACATTAAAAAGCAAAGTTTCACTATACTGAAGTACATTTACATATTTGAACCTCATACATACATATGTATACATACATGTGTGTGTGTGTGTGTGTGTGTGTGTGTGTGTGTGTGTGTGTGTGTGTGTGTGTGTGTGTGTGTGAGTGTGCACGTGTGTGTATGTATGTATATACATATAGTAATAATAACAATAATCCTTCGATGGAAATTATAAACATTTAATGCATTGCTAGGTGCATTTCCACAAATCATATGTCCCTTAAGATCCCAGTCCATATATCTGGGATGATTACAATGTAGTCCATAGTATCTGTGGGCATCAGCTTGATTATCTTCATGGATTCATTTCTTCAGGTGATATAACATTAATGGACGTTTAACAGTGGGATGTTTATCCCTTTTGACCTATGCACTGGTCAAAAGGGATAAACATCCCTGTGTTAAACATTCATTAATGTTATATCACCTGAAGAAATGAATCCATGAAGATAATCAAGCTGATTGCCGACAGATACTATGGACTATACTGTAGTCATCCCGGGTATACAGACTGTTATCTTAAGAGACATGTGATTCATGGAAATGTGCGTAGCAATGCATTAAATGTTTATAATTGCCATTCAAAGATTATTGTTATTATTACTATATCTATCCTACATTATATCAGTATAGCTTGATGCAACCTCAAAAAAATTGGTTCAGAAGTCAGCATTATTAGATTGTGGCCAGCATATTGGAATAGAAGCTTTATTTGCATATTCAAAATGTTTCCCATAGACAAATTTAAAAGATATATATATGTATATGTATGTATGTATGTATATATGTATGTAGAGAGAGAGAGAGAGAGCAAAGGGAGAGATAGAGAGAGTTGAGTGGATGGATGGACAGACAGATGGATGGATGGATGGAATTACTGTGAGGTGAATATTGGAATTATACTCAAAGTTCTTGACAAAATTGGTGACATGGATATCACAGAAACACAGCTGTTGTTGCCTCATTCACCTTCACTGGATTCTGTGATTTTCACCAATAATTTGGTGCATATAACCAATGTCCATTCCACAGCAACATTATATGTTTCAAACATATAAAATATACATTCACTAAATTTGTAAACTTTACAATAGAGTAAATACATATTTTTTAGTCATGACTGCATTTATAAACTAACCAAATTTATTAGGTACAATGGACAATCATAAACGTCTATTCTGCTTATACGATTTCACTGTAATAAGAGAAGGGATCAACAGTATTATCGTTTTCTTGCCTTTTTTATTTGTTTCAATCATTAGACTGCAACCATGCTGGGACACTGCTTTCAGGAACTTTAAGTTGAATGAATCAACCCCAGTACTTCATTTTTTTTAAGCCTGGCACTTATTCTATCAGTGTCTTTAGCTGAGCCACTAAGTTACAGGGACGTAAACACATCAACACTGGTTGTCAAGTGGTGTGGGGACAAATATAGACACAAAGACATACACACACACACACACACACACACACACACATACACACATACACACATACATATGAGGGGGTGCTGAAAAGTTGCTGGCTTTGGATAAAAGAAAATACAGAAGGATTCATTAATCATGATTTTATACAACATATTCGCCCCTCAGATTCACACACTTATGGCAGCAATCCTTCAGTTTTTCTAAGCCCTGTAGAAAGAACCTGGAGGTTTGGGCCTCCAACCATGCCTTTCATGATACTCATAAAGCCAGGAAATCTTCAACACTCCCTTGTGTGTGTATATGTACATATATATATATATATATATATTCTTTTTTCTTCTCTACATTTCAACCTGTTGTAGAGAATTAATAATAATGGTATACACCCCCTCCCCCCCCCATACGTGACAAAGATACTACAGAAAATATGAGCAAATCTTCAAGACAGAATGTAAAGATTGGGACAATGAGATGAAAACTCATTCCATCCTGAGAAAACTGATGCCAACAGGACATGAACAATACAGTAATTTTGTACTCCCAAGAAAACAATCTGACGTAAAGTTTAAGGACACAATAGATATATTGTGTAAGATTTTCAGTGAAAAGCTCCTTGTTCAACACACGTTGGAAGTGTCTGAACATAGTGAAAAATAGTAATGAGGACTATATCACATATGCTGGTAGAGTAAACAAGGAGTGTGAGAAGTTCAAGTTGGACAAATTAACTCCAGATATGTTCAAATGCCTGATTTTTACACAGGGACTAAATGCCAAAAAGGATGCAGAAGTCAGAACTAGAATTCTTGAAAAGCTGGAGCAAAACCAAAATGTAACCCAGCAAAAAGTGTCTGAAGAATGTGAAAGGGTACTTAAATTAAGGCACGACACAGAGGAAATTGAAAGTAAAGAATGTTTCCAAGTAAAACCAGTGCAGAATAGTTTGAATAGAGATAATGTGTTTTCAAAATAAAACATGACAAACATCAGGATTTAAACCCATGTTTTGCATGTGGTGGTATACCTATTATAAACGAAAAGACATGGAAATGTATCTGTAAGCCAAAATTAATTAAATCTTAAAAGGTAGCACATGGTGTTATGGAGAAAAGATTATATTTTATCGGTGAATGCATATGTAATGTAACATTTTGAAGTCAAACAAAAAAAGCTAAGATATATGTATCAAAACATTCACTTAATTTATTTGGCACAGAGTGGATACAACTATTTAATTTATGGGATATACACATAAGTGTTTTGTGTTGAAATATAGTTGCCTCAGTTAAAGGTTCAAATGAGGCCGAAGGACTGAAACAAAAAATTGCAGTAAAACAAAACACCTGTACTGTCTACAGCAATGTACTGTCTGCAGCAATAGACCAGGTTAACAAAGAACTGGAAAAACTGGAAAGTCTTGGTATAAGTGAAAAGAATGACCATGCAAACTGGGCAACACCGATGGTTTATATGAAAAAGAAGAATGACAAACGAAGAGTTTGTACAGATTTTTCAACAAAGGTGAACGATTTTTTAGTCACACATGCTCACATTTGTTAAAAATCTACACACATTATGGCTTATAGTAAATTTAAGTGGCTTCCTTTTGATGTAGAGGTAAAGTGTGAATTCTTGCTGGAAGAAAAAGAAATCAAATACTTAGGACAAGTAATTGATGACAATGGAATGTAATTTGTGTCTAGCGAATTTAAAAAATTTTCTAAAATGTTCATGGTAGAACATATAACTATGGCACCATACCATCCCAGATCTAATGGACAGGCAGAATGCTTTGTTGATACCTTCAAAAGAGCTTTAAGAAAAGCTGATAAGGAAATCATGGATGAGGTATCTCTGCAACAATCTTTAAGAGTGTACGCGTAACACCGAATCCAAATACACCAGCAGGTAGCTCACCAGTGGAGCTGATGTTTTGCAAAGAAAGTAAAGTCAGTCTTTGATAAGTTGTTACCTGGCAAGAAAAGAAAAAGTGCCAGGGAAAACATAGCAAGATTTTTGAAGCTGGTAATAAGGTGTATATGGAGACATACAAAAATGAAAAGCAGAACTGGGAAGAGGGCGAAATTGCCAAATTCATAGGTAAAATGATGTATTGGGTAAAAGTAGAAAAGGTATACAAAAGAGACACAGGAACCAACTGTAAAAGAGATTCATGGAAGGCGAACCAAAGAAGTTGGAGGAACCGATTGAATGGTTGTATAATGCATTCCAAGTAACAATATCACTGCAGGTGATTGAACCCAGGCATGCAAGTGAAAGAAAAAGAAAACATACAGAGTTCCTGAAAATAAATCCTACGAGAAAACTAAAGTATCTAAGTAGATAGTAGGGTGTAATTTGAGTGGTATTTAGCTGCTATTACTAGCAGGTTCAGTATCCACTACAATAATTGTTTGAAACAAAAAAAAAAGGGGGAGGTGGGATGAATAAAAATATTATTGCTAAATAAAATGACACCTCCTAAGAAAAACTTAAAAGAGATGCAGGAAATTGGTAATAAATGGTACACCCCCTCCCACATGACGAGTGGAATGAGGAAGTCACTATAAGTAAGATGTCAGCCAGTATCGAGAGAGTACATAGAGTACAAGAGTATGTGTAGACTGTGTTCATAGTCATACTGTGATACTGAGCAGACGTAATAAGGTTCCAACCTGTTGAGGATAATAACACTGTATGACTGGGGGGGTCATACATCCTATCGATGACTTATAACAATATCTGTCAGAGTGACAACCATCATACAAAGACAGATACATCAGTGGAAAAAGACCGCTTTATAACACAACCCTAAGGCTATAACCATGGTGGAGTGGTGTCATATATA
>NC_068983.1:106926370-106929258 GCF_001194135.2 Octopus bimaculoides | reverse complement strand
ATATATATATATATATATATATATATATAATGTGCTTCTTCTGTTTCCATGTACCATATCCACTCACAAGTCTTTGGTCAGCTTGAGACTATAGTAGAAAACACTTGCTTAAGGTGCCATGCAATGGGACTGAACCTGAGACCATGTGGTTGGGAAGCAAGCTTCTCACCACACAGCCACGCCTGCACATAATTTTAAATGTGTTTTTTGTTTTCTATGTTTTCTTTTTAATGTTGTGTCTGGATGAAGGGATAGAACTCATGATCCTTGCAAACTCTTCTAGATTGATAAGATTGTTGGCATTGTTTCTCTTCAACCATTCTAAATCAACATCTGCACAAAAGACATGAAGAGAGAGAGAATTCCTGAAGATTGACGTCCTTAGAAGGTTTGGACATAGTGATCAATGTAGGATCCTGAGGATTGGACACAACAAGGATGATAAGAGAAGAAGAGATGTGTGGACCATGAATGCTTCGTAGGTACAAGTCCATTCATCTCTGAGGAACAGAGATTATTTCACAGTCTCAGTGTAGAAAGCAGAGAGAGAGAGAGAGAGTGTGAGAGAGAGAGAGAGAGAGAGAGAGAGAGAGAGAGAGAGAGAGAGGAGACAGCATACTTAAAGGCCAGAGACTGCAGTGTGTTTGTGAGTGGTTTTATGCCAATAAGTCAGGTGACCCTTTTTTTGATGTGATCTAGGATATCTGTGCGCAGCAGCAGCAACAGCAGCATTCCAGAAGTAAGAGCAGCACTCCACTGTTGGCCTCACCTGAGCTTTGTAGAAAGTCAATAATTATTGAGGGCTGATGTATCATCTGGGCCTGAAGAGAAGAGTCAGTCATTGAGATGCTGTCCTAGCTATGTTAAGGATGTGTTTTTGCCAGGAGAGATGCTTAATGATGGTGAAGCCAAACATTTGGAGCTAGTTGTATGCTGTTCATGATTAAAGGTGAAGGAGGTAATTATGTTTTTTTTTATATGAATCCTGATACACTTATTATTGTTCTTACTGGTACACTTACTGGTACACTTATTATTGTTCTTGTTGCTCTTGGTTTTGTTTAAACTCAGGTCAACCTTAATGAAAGTGTTTCAACTACGAACATCATATATTCCTACTGGACATTACACATCAACAACTAAAGTGTCTAAGGTAGTAGGGTGTAATTAGAGTGGTATTTAGCTGCTATTACTAGCAGGTTCAGTGTCCACAACAAAAACTTTCATTAGCTCTTAGTGTGTCTGGAGAAGAGAGACTATTAACAATAATGGAACAATTACCAAAATGCAAATTAGCTTCCTACTAGTAAGATAAACATCATTTTCTCTATAGCTGCATTCTGTAACAGAATCTGGTAAAGGTTAATGAGCCAGAAACTGCTACAGTTGTTCCAGTATACATGCAATTTGGACCAAGTTTATATGCTGTAATTCCTTTCACAAAAATATTTCAAATGCTCAAATGCTTGTACATAATTTAGGACACTGAACATCACTTAAATGTATATGATGTATAGTATCTCACATACATTCACACATATATATGCTTATATACATAAACACACACACACACATCATATATCCAAAATAGAAGTATACTTTAAAGCAGGGGTTTTCAAACTTTTTGACTTGCGGACCCCTTTGTATTTCAGGCTTTACTTAGGGACCCCCTTATAAACGCTTATGAAATTTATACATAAATATTTGCTTAAAATAACATATATTTTTACATTTATTTATTTAACAGTATTTAACAAATAGGTTTATTGTCAATTAAAAGATTTCGATTAAAAACATATATAAAATCAAATTGCCCATAAAAAGTATTTGCTGTCCACGGACCCCCTGTCTTGTCCTTATGGACCTCCTGTGGTCTGCGGACCACAGTTTGAAAACCCCTGCTCTAGAGCATATAGCAGTAATGTTTTAAAAGTAACTGAGTCTATGTTCAGTCATAGAGTGAACAATGGTTTTGCACCTACAAAGGGCTTCGCTCTGTGGATGGTTCGTCAGACTCTAAACTTTTCATCTCTTGGAGGGAGGAACCAATTATGGTCAGTTGGTCAGTAAGTCACCAAAGAATAAATATTCTGGGCTCAGCAAGGGTTATCTCTGTTCTAAGGGAGGTAACCTGTCCTTGCTGACCTTACTTACTGACTTACTGACCAACTGATGATAAGGAGTTCCTGCTTCCAAGAGATGAAGAGTTACATTTGTCTTTGGCTTTAGAGTCTGACGAGCTGTGGATGCAAAACCATTGGTCACTCTATGACCGGACATAAACTTAACTACATAAATATATATATATATATCATTCCCATTGTTTTGATGTCTACTTTCCCATGCTTGCAAGGGCCAGATGGAATTCGTTGAAGCTGGTTTTCTATGGCCAGATGCCTTTCCTGTAGCCAACCTTCACTTGTTTCCAAACAAGGTTAAATTTTCCCATGCTTGGACATGTTTCCTCAGAAGATTGAAAACAAAGGGCAATACTTGTATGATGGTGACATTCATTTACAAGTCTAAAGTGCAAATACAAGGCGAAACACACACACACACAAATGTACATGAATATACACACACATATATGCATAAAGATACACACATGCACACACACACATACATAATTATACACACATATGCATAAAGACACATACATGAACACACACACACATTACACATCACACACACACACACATGCACAAATGTACATAAATACACAAATATACATATGCATAAAGACACACACACATGCACATATGCAAATGTACATCAATATACATACACATATATGCATAAAAACACATACACACACAGACATACATAAATGTACATAAATATACACACACATATATGCATAAAAACATATACATGCACACACACATACA
>NC_068983.1:106924491-106925727 GCF_001194135.2 Octopus bimaculoides | reverse complement strand
TATATATATATATATATATATATATTATATATACGACAGGCTTCTTTCAGTTCTTGTCTGTTAAATTCTCACACAAGGTTTTGGTTGGCTATAGTCTGAATCTCTTACCCAAGGTACCAATGCTGTGGAGCAGAACATCTGAAGACAATGGTTGGGGAACAAGCTTCTTAACCATACAGCTATGCCTGTACTTACTATATACTTATATATTGGGCCACGTGCACTACATTACCTATTCAACTCTTTTGTGGCTATACTTGTAATAAAATAACGTTGTCTAAATGCTTCAAATAATTTTGAAAATAATCAAATATTTGGAAAAATTAGTCAGATAATTCATTTCTCCATTAATTTCTTTACCAAGCTGGTCTAAAACAGCTTTTAAAAAATGGCTTAAAAGGTTCTTACATTAAATTGTAATGTAAGTTTCAATTAAATTTAGATATCAAAGTTTTAATTTTGGTAAAATACATTATTTAATTCTCTGTCTGAAGAATTTCTAATAGGAAATTTCTTACATGTTTATCTAACATGTACAATTTTGTAATTAACAAATGAAACATGTGTAATGGTGAATAAACAGTATAGAAATATTTTCCAACTTCCTATTCTAATATATGATATCTCTGCAAAGAAAATTTCCAGGATTTTCAACTTTAATATCTACCTCACATAAATATAGCATCTACATACTGGACTGTAATACAGGAATAAGTAGATGCGCTTCAAGAGGACACAGCTTGGGGAGGCATGACTCTATGGTAAGAAGCTTGCTTCCCAACCACATGATTCTAGGTTCAGTTCCACTGTGTGGCATCTTGGGCAAGTGTCTTCTACTATTGCCTCAGGCCGACCAAAGACTTGTGAGTGGATTTGGTGGACAGAAACTGAAAGAAGGTCATCATATATATACATGTGTGCATGCGTGCGTGTGTGAGTGTGTGTGTGTGTGTGTGTGTGTGTGTGTGTGTGTGTGTGTGTGTGTGTCTAAGCATTTGTGTCTTTGTGTCTGTGTTTGTCCCCCCACCCACTGCTTGAAAACCGGTGTTGGTGTGTTTATATTCCTACAACTTAGCAATTCAGCAAAAGAGACTGATAGAATAAGTACAAGGCTTAAGAAATAAGTCTTGGGGTCGATTTGTTCAACTAAAACACTTCAAGACGATGCACCAGCATGGTTGCGGTCAAATGACTGAAACAAATAAAAGAAGGAAAGAATAAAAGAATATATATATA
>NC_068983.1:106923401-106924401 GCF_001194135.2 Octopus bimaculoides | reverse complement strand
ATATATATATATATATATATATATAGCTATCATCATCATCGTTTAACGTCCGCTTTCCATGCTAGCATGGGTTGAACGATTTGACTGAGGACTGGTGAAACAAGATGGCTACACCAGACTCCAATCTGATTTAGCAGAGTTTCTACAGCTGGATGCCCTTCCTAATGCCAACCACTCAGAGAGTGTAGTGGGTGCTTCTACGTGCCGCCGGCGCGAAGGCCAGTCAGGCGGTACTGGCAATATATATATATATTTCAAAGACATATCTGACCATGCTTGGAAACAGGTGAGTGTTGGTGACAGGAAGGACACCTGGTTGTAGAAAATCTCCCTCAATAAATTCCATCTGGTCCATGCATGTAAGGAAAAGTTGGACATTAAAATGATGATGATGACAACAACAACAACAATGACGGTGATGAGGATATATCAAAGAGTGATAGAGACAATAAGAAAGACCTCTGTTAACTCATTCTACATGTTAACTCATTCTACATCCTAGAAACAACAGCTAAATCCACCTTAAAATCATTCACACAGAAACTATTAAAAAAGAAGGTACACATTGGATAATTTAGTTCTAGTGTGGCACAGTATGTAAAATCAAATCACAAGAATTAGTAGCCCATGAGATAAACTACTTAGCAGTATTTTGCCTTATGTCTTAACAATTTAAAGGGGAAATCTCATCAGAAGTAATTGTTCCTTTCAGTTATTTCCTTTTTACATGTATCTTACTGAAGGTCACTTTTACTACTCTTCTTTCTGATAAATATTACTTATACTTCATGGTATATCTAGTACTATATCTGTATACCATGTTTCTATGTCTGTATTTCTGTAGTATTGTTAACTCACTGCAATAAGAGAAACAACACTAATCGTGGTTATTAGTATCAGAAAGCTTTATTATAAAGTTAAACATTCTCATCAACCAGCAGGCAAGCAAGCAAACAATCAAGTTTGCATAAATATATATATATATATATATATATATATA
>NC_068983.1:106920695-106923391 GCF_001194135.2 Octopus bimaculoides | reverse complement strand
GATAAGTAGATAGAAACAGAAAACAAGAAAGAATACTTGGAAAACTAAGAGTCAAAGAGCAAAAGATGAAGATTTTTGGTTATTATATCCTGAAGTAGAGAACAATTTTCAGAGTTAAGTCTGAAAGTTCACTGCCTCACTACACAGGACAGTTAGATAATAGATTTCTTTATACTGACCACATGAGTCTCATTGAGCCAACCCAAATTCCAAACTGAGAGTGTTAATATGCAATTTCATTGAATGTAATAGAAAATTCAGTCACGTCTACCAAATGGAGCTTCATCTAGTACTATTGATTTTTGAATTCTTTGCAAGTCCTCACATCCGCCCTGATTGTATCAGAAAGGGAAAGAGTGTGTAGTGGAGTATTTATTGCTGTAATGAATTATGATAGAAGCATTACTGCAACTAACTGCAGTAAAAGAATATCACTGCAACTGCAATGGATGCTATTACTACAACTATAGAAAATGATAATATTTCCATGCCAGTAAATGGAAAACAATACAGTAGCAGCATGGAGTATTGGTGCAGCTGGATTGAATGAAATTATAGTAGGGTTATTATTATTGTTGTTGTCATTGCTATTATTATTATTATTATTATTATTATTATTATTATTATTATTATTATTGCATAGAGAATGAGTGACATTGCTGCAATGTATAGTTATTGTCACAAATGTAGTATAGCAGTATCAGTGCAACTTACAATAAGCTGTGCATTGTAGTAATGAAACAGCTTTATAGTAACTTTATGCTAGATGGTTTCACTACCACTATGGTAAATAATATTACTGCAACTACAATGAATAGTATTACTATAACTGCATGCATTATAAACGACATTTGTGCTAGAATAATACGTAGTATTGGTACAATTTGAATATTGCTGAAACTTTGAATATATTCAGTGAGAAAAAAAAAATATTTAGTTCAATGAGTGAATAAAGATAGAAAACTAAGCTAACATAGAAAACTTGGAAAATAATCAATGGATCTCCCCAAAAGTAAATATCAAGCAAGATTATTATAGCGAACATGATGTAATTGTTAAATATTAAAATCAAGGCTTTGTTATGCTTTGTGGTATGCGCTACAGTCCTTAGTTCAGATTTTTGCTGGATCAAAAATGAATGTTCCCATTCTAGTTTAATCAGTAATGTAATATATTTAGTCAAACCTATGTGATTTCTATTTAATAAAAAGACTTCATGACCCTAACTTTCTGGAGTTTTTTTTTTTTTTTGGCTTTTTGGTCTTTTGTCTAGATATGCCACTCTATTGGGTTTATGAGTAAACATTGAAAAATTAATAGATAACTGTACCCTGTTTCATAAATGTTCTTATTTCTATTTAGCTGTATAAATTTAACATATTCATAATATTGTTTCATTATACTAATGACTTCAATTATGTCTTCAATTTCTTTCTACAGTTCAGATTGTTTAACACTGAAACTTGTTCCTTGAAGTTTAAAGATTTCAATTATCTCATTAGTTTTATTCCATAATTATGGTTGTTGAAAGAGTAACAATCAAACACATATCATGACAAACAGAATAATATTGTGATAGTATGTTGTCAACTTAATGTGACAGGCCTATGAAAGGGAAGAATGCTACTGTTATTTAGCCCTAGGAAACACCGTTTCCTGTTGGACTTGACACATTTCCTGTGTCCTTATGTCTCCACTTTGAAAACATAAGGACACAGGAAATGTGTCAAGTCCAAAAGGAAACAGTGTTTCCTAGGGCTAAATAACAATAGCATTCTTCCCTTTCATAGGACTGCCACAATAAGTTGACAACATACTATCGCTTTATCGTGCTGCTACTGCATAAATCTCTCTGAGAGATTTAGAAATGTATTATTTTTATTATAATAATATTGGTTTCAAATTTTGGCACAAAGCCAGCAATTTCAGGTAGGGGGTAAAGTCAATTACATTGACCCCAGTGTTTGACTAGTACTTATTTTATTGACCCAGAAAGGACAAAAAGCAAAGTCAACCTCAGTGGAATTTGAACTCAGAATGCAAAGATAGATGGAATGCCACTAAGCATTTTGCCCAGCATGCTAATGATTCTGCCAGCTTGACACCTTAACGAACAGAATGATATTAAAGATTCTTTATATTTACAATTCTTAACCTGAGTTGGGAGGAAAACTTGAGGATTTCTACCTCAAACCACCTTCTGGTTCTATAATACATGCTTTTAGTTATAAAGTTACCAAAATTAAAACCTCCTATCAAAATTTCATGTTAATTTATGTTACAAACACCAGCTTTAATAGTGACAAAGTCATATTACTAAATTCTTCATTATTTTCAAAATGAATCAAAACAAAAGCAGTGTATTTCAATACAAATATAGTAATGAAAGGGTTAACAATTATTTTAAGAATGGTAATGTTAGATTAAAAGAAAGCAGTTAATGTTATGCAATAAAACTGTTTTGTATATAAGACTTCATTGTTATTTATCATTATTATTTTATGTGGTGAGAAATCAGGAGAATGAAGTGGTACATAGGAGAATACAGAAGAAGTAAATGATTAAAAAACACTGTACTAGACCGATTTAAAAATATATGCCATAATTTGGAATATTATTAGCATACATATTAGTAGATACTTTACATGTTAGTAGCTAATACAGACTACAGACTATATATATATATATATATATAT
>NC_068983.1:106913494-106920621 GCF_001194135.2 Octopus bimaculoides | reverse complement strand
ATATGTACTGGGTGTGGTGAATATATTGTTGTCTAAATTACCCAAAAATGAAAATAACACTGACATCTCATTTTAACAGATATATTTACCAAAATTACATAAAAATATCTTGAAATACTAAAGAGTAAATTTATTCAATAAAATTGCCATTGGCTTCAACCACGGCCTCCAGATGACTTCAGAATCTTCTGCAACTCTTCTGGACAGTCTCCTTGTTTAAGTTGGTGAATGCTGCCATAATCCTTGCCTCCAGTTCATCTTTGGTGTTTCAAGGACTTTTGTTGGTCTCTCATTCAACAGCACCCTACACATAATAATCAAGGGGTTGCAGTCTGGGGAATTACGTGGCCAGATGTTAGGGGTGATGTGGTCACAGAAATTGTCTGACAGCCATGACTGGGTTCTCCTGCCTGTGTGGAATGGTGCAGAATTCTGTTGCCAGACACAGGGTCTTCCAGCAGCCACCCTCTTGACTCAGGACTTGATTGCAGACACTGGAATGTATCCAGGACCTCGAGTCAGTGATGATGTACTGAGAAGTGTGGCTGGTGGACTTTGTTGTTGTGGCCTGGGCTGGAACTCAGCCATAGGAATAGGAATAGTTTTTACAAAGGATTTAAACACATTTTCCTTTCTTTTTAGTTGAAAGAATCACAAATTGAAATTTTTCTTGTATATGAATTGATAGATATTTTGCAGTTAAATGCTCTTTCCAATGCAAACAATTCAGTTGGGGAAAACTGTGCAGACATCAACATTAAGACCTAGAGTCCACACTCCAAATTTCACAAACAAAGGAATCTTGAAAAACTCGCTGCAGAGAAAAGTCAGAATGTTAACAGAAAAATACATCAGGGATAGGCAGAACTAATAAATCAAGGCCTCTATATTGTAAGAATCAGTAGAAAAGACAAAGAATTATGGACACAATATTAAAATCTACTGCAAAATCTACTTACGACATCTAACAGTAAAATATGTTTTATGATAACTAAAATCATTAAAACTCATGACTTAACACTTCTGTAGCAGGTTTAACCATAATAACTCTGCTGAAAATGGGATCATTGATTCTCTGAAATAAGCAGTTCTTACTTGCTTAGCAAATGATTTGACAGTGGCTTTTTAGATTTATTGATGAAGGCTTTGACCTCTATCTATAAATCTCAAATGCCTTGTCATTCAATGAAATGCTATTTCCAATAAATTTCCTCAAATATAATGTTGCCCAACAAGCTAAAAAGTGTCATATCAATATTTTATAAACATTTTGCTTCAAAGTTTATTTTCTACACAATTAATTTATTGTGGGTTTCTACTGAAAGTTTGTTAACAAAGCTGACATCTTTTAGAACCATCTATGTATATATTAATGGTATCCTTGAAATTATTTAGTTAAAATATTTGCATATCATATATGCATGCATGCATGTATGTATGTTATTGTTCAGTTTTATTTCAAGATTTTTTTTGTCAATAGAAAAAGAGCCAGTTTCTAACCAAGCTCCAATGGTATTTTTGTTTGTATGTAAGTATGTATATATGTATGCATGAATGTATGTGTGTGTATGTATGTAAAAAGTGTGTGAGTGTGTGTGTGTAAATAATATCACATGATGCAGCATTGAATAAAGTATATTCACATAAAGTCATATTTAACGTTTGAGGTGCATTCAAATATGGGAAGACTTTTCACTAAAGTAACATTCCCTGGAATAAAATTCTCCTCCTAGATATGTTTTAAAACATATACTAAGCTGAGAATAACACCCATGAATTTTAGGATGGATGCATTTCTGCATCCTTTTGCATCATTAACTATGAACACCAAATCTGTCATTCACAGCTAAGAGCAAATTATTCTTATTAAAACAGAATGCAATATATTTGCTGATGTGTGCAAAACTTGGTCAAGCAAGAATCAAATAAATAATCTCACATGAAGCAGATACCTATATAGATAGTTATTAATGACAATAAAAGATTTCACTACACAACAAAAGATAATTTTTAAATATTTCTTTCCTGCAATTTTAGGAATTGTGTAGTTGAAATGGCAGAAGAAACTGTTAAAAGACACGGAAAAGTGTTAAGTTTTAAGGGAAGACACAGTTGTTGCATACTTCCATCATTCAAGTAACATGCCATTTGAGAAGGAAGGTTAGAAGACTTTGAATAGGAACTAATTCTGGGATCCGTTATTTGAGTGTAGAAGTAATATTGGTTTCAAATTTTGGCATAAGGTCAGCAATTTCACGGAAGGGATTAAATCAATTACATTGACTCCAGTGTGCGACTGGTACTTATTTTATCAATCATGAAAGGATGAAAGGTAAAGACGACCTTGGTGGAATTTGAACTCAGAACGTAATGATGGATGAAATGTCAGTAAACATTTTGCCCAACATGCTAACGTTTGTACCAGGTCACCACCTTGAGTGTAGAAGTAATATTAATGTCATCTGGTATCTGTAGACGTGGAAGACCTTAAGAAGTAAAGGATTTAACTGTTAGTGGCATAAGAAACTATGCTGAGGTTAAAGTCAGAGAAAAATTGGTTGTAAAAACATTCCCTTGGCCTATTGAAATTAAGTTGAGAACTAAAAGAAAGTTTTGTTTAAAGAACTAAGGCAGTTGATATTTTCGTAAAATAAAAGTGGGTATTTTTTATTTGCAAACAAATTATCTTTTTAAGGTCATGTTGATAAAAATTCAATTAGTTGGTTCCAACTAGTCACTGTTTCTAGGTGTTTTTTATAAGCTAAAATTTTTCACTTTCCCATCAGAATAACATTTTTTCATAAACAAATCTGATATAATCAATTTTTGGCTCTTAGAAGAGCTCTTGTCATTATTCTTTTGTCTTAAGTCAGCCCTGATCAAGCAGACACGTCTATTGTGAAAAACCTTCCAGCCATGACATTTTATTTTCCAAACACAATAAATCTACACGAGCAAGTGAATCCTTCCTGATAAAGTTTGATTTGAGGGATGTTTCATTGTTATTTTCACCAGATCAATCAACCACAGAGAAACCTTTGTTAGTTTGTCTAGCTCCCTCAAAAGGCAATTATTTTTTAATTATTTTTTCCTCTTAGAAAAGAGCCAAGTAAAGGTAATCAAACTTAATATATGCAATTATTGTATTTTGGTTTGTTTATATTTTAGACTGAGTAGAAAATATGTTTATTCTGTGTTTAATCTGCTAAAGATTTACAAACATTTTGATTTTTTTAAGCAAATATGATCAACCAGAAAGTGAGAGATGTACATAGGAATTTAATCAGAGTATCTTATGCAATATCTACAATTCTTCTGAGCTTCCTCTCCTTATCTGAGCACTTTAAAAGCCAGTACAAAAGTCCAAACTCTTCTCATTCCTAACAACCTGCACAGCACAGCCTATTTTTACCTTGTTCAAACAAACTATCTGACAATTACATCATACTTGACAAACCTATTACCTCTAAAATTTCTGCAATCATGTCTTCTCTAATTTCATCGTTATTATCATTATTGCCACAGTGCCAACAATATTGATTTCCTATGCACATCTCTCACTTTCTGGTTGTTCAAATTTGCCTAAAATCACCAAATTGTTAATTTTTAGCAGGTTAACTATGTCAGCAAACATGTTTTATATCCAGCCATATATAAACAAACAAAATACAATAATTGTGTATATTTAGTATGATCATCTTAGAGCAGTAATTTTCAAAGTGTGTTTCATGGAAACAATCTTGGAGCTCATGAAATAAGATATCTGTTAACAAAATAAATGCAATGAAACTTTATTTTATGAAACAAATTTTATCCACCATTTTCATAAGTTATATTTTTTCTGCATGAGCAAATTCTCTTAAAGAACTTCTGTGTTCTTTTAATGCCTTATTAAATGTCTTATGGTGGTGCAGACCGTTTATAAAATATATGTATGTGTTCTGCAATTTTTTTGAAAATTAGATAACAGGTTACATGCCAAGATACGTTTGGAAACTGCTGCCTTAAAGAATAAAACCTTTTCAGCTGATAACTTTAATAATGAGGGGTAATCAAGGCAGTCATCATCATCATCATCATCATATAACGCCCATTTTTTATGCTGGCATGGGTTGGACGGTTTGACAGGAAGAGTTGTCTGGGCCCATGTCTGTTTCAGCATAGTTTCTATGGCTGGGTGCTCTTCCTAATGTCAACCACTTTACAGAGTACTGGATGCTTCTACGCGGCACCAGCATGGATGGTTTTACATGGCACTGGTACGGATGTTTTTTACATGACACCAGCACCCACAAGCGTTCAAGATTAGGATCATTCAGCTGAAGATGGATGCAGAGGACATGCTTGTATGCAAGGGCAGCCATGATTTTACATGGCTTGATGTGTCTCTTCAAGTGTAGCAAATCGCCAGTGAGAGAAACGTTCTTCAAACAATAAAGGCTGGAAATTTAAATTTATTTCTGTTTAGATGTCAGGCATGGTTGTATGGTTAAGAAGCTTGTTTCACAACCACATGGTTTCAAGTTCACTTTCACTGCATGGCACTTTGAGTGAGTGTCTTCTACTATGATACCTGGCTAACTAACATTTAGAGAGTGAATCTGAGAGACAGAAACTGAAAAGAAGCTTGTCATGTGTGTGAGTGTGTGTGTGTGTGTGTGTGTGTGTGTGTGTGTGTGTGTGTGTGTGTGTGTGTGTGTGTGTGTGTGTGTGTGTGTGTTTGTGTGTGTTTGTGTGTGTGTGTGCGTGTGTTAATTGTAAATAATTGTAAACAAACTTCACCATGGAATAAGTAGTGAGATTTGTTTGTAATCATTCATGAAAAATCATGCCCAGACTGGGGTGGAGGACACTTCTTTCAAATTTTGGCATAAGGCCAGTAATTTGGGGAAAGGGGGCAAGTCATTTACATTGACACCAGTTCACAACTGGTACTTATTTTATCGACCGTAAAAAAAGGATAAAAGGTAAAGTCGGTGGAATTTGAACTCAGAACATAGAGACAGACGAAATGTCACTAAGCATTTTGACTGGTGTAGTAACAATTCTTCCAGTTCGCTGTCTTACTAGGGAAAAATATAATCTTGTTTAGAAACAGGTGAGAGCTGTTGACAGGAATGGAATTTTGATAAAAGTTACCCTGTGTACATAAGAGGCACTCAGTACACTCTGTGGAATGGTTGACATTTGGAAGGGTATCCAGTTGTAAAAACCAAGCCAAAATAGACTGGAAACCCTGTACAGTTCTCTGGCTTGCCAGCCCTAGTCAAACTGCCTTACCCATGCTAGCATGGAAAACAGACTCTAAATGATGACGATGGTGGGGGGGGGGGATTGTATGTGTGTGTGTGATTTGCTCACAAGGGATTATAGAAGATAGTTATCCAAGGTGACATGCTGTGGGATCAAACCCAAAACCATGTGGTTGTAAAGCAAACTTCTTAACTATAAAGCTATGCCTCCACAAAGGCTTCCATTCAGTTTCCATTGGCCAATTTCTCACTCATGGTATTGGTTGACCCAAGTCTATAGCAGAACGCATTGAAGGTGCCTCACCAAAGTAAGTTTGAACTTGAAACCATATGATTATGAAATGAGTTTCTTAATTACTTGGTTATGCCTGATGGTGACTAATTTGATTTATTAAATATCCTCAAAAAAAAAAAAAACAGATTCTGATTACAACACCATCTCATATTTTTCAGCAAAACATTGAATCCATTTTTTGTTTAATTTTCCTTTCCTTTATTTATCTATTTATTGTTTCAAAGATTATGCTCCAGTAAACAAAAATATAAAGTAAATACCAGAAAAAATAACCTGTTTCCATATAATTTATTGTTACTTTATTCCACTCCATGAAACTATATACATTCCTACCACAGGTTCTTGTTATTTATCTCCTGTTCACAACACCAGTTACCGTTTGATAGCTATCAATATATTTTCCTAGTACTGACAGTATACATTCAGATAATCATTGATGCTTTTTCATGTTTATTTGAAAATTAACTGTCATACCCATGTCTGGTAAGTTTGCCATCATCAATTCATAGCAGGGAAAGTTCACCATCATCAATTCACCGCAGGGCATCAATTCACGGCAGGCAAAGTTCACCGTCATGAATTCACCGCAGGGCATCAATTCACGGCAGGCAAAGTTCACCATCATCAATTCACCGTTCTTTTTCAATAAAATAGTTTTTAACTATTAATGGTGAGATACTATGGATATATTTTCTCAGTAAACTTTCCTCCTAGTGAACTTTCTTCACAGTGAATTGATGGCAGCGAACTTACCTGTAATCCCATATTTCTGCCATAGCTGGAATCAGTTAAATGTCATCTGCCAAATTTCCAATAAAGTGGTAATGAGCAACATACATAGAAAAAGAAGACGCAGCTGATTCTGTCCATTAGTTTGCCTGCAGTCATTACTCTTGAGTTGTATATGCAACTATTTATGTTTCTTATTTCCTTACTGCCCACAAAGGGCTACACACAGAGGGGACAAACAAGGACAGACAAACGGATTAAGTCGATTACATCGACCCCAGTGCATAACTGGTACTTAATTTATCGACCCCGAAAGGATGAAAGGCAAAGTCGACCTCGGCGGAATTTGAACTCAGAACGTAAAGGCCAACAAAATACCACTAAGCATTTCGCCCGGCGTGCTAATGGTTCTGCCAGCTCACCGCCTTATGTTTCTGCTAAGGAAAGTTAGACACACACAGGGGCCCAGGTCTGAGGGGTTAATACAAAACTTTATTTGGTATTTGTTTCTAAAAGCATATAAAAGTGTTACAGTATGCATGAAATAATTAGTTTATTCCATCTATTTGATATTTGTCATGAAGCAAATAAAGGCAGTATTTCCTAATATTATAGATTCATGTTGAAGGGTGGGGTGGAGCAGTGAATGAAATGCGTTGTCATATTTATTTCAGTATATTATGTTCAAATAATATCAAAGTAAAGTTCTACAATTCATTCTTCCATGTGTTGATAAAATAAGAGACAGTCAGTTTCTGAGATTAATATAATCAACTTTTCTTCCCTCAAACTGCATGGCTTATGCTCTAGTTAAAACTTATATATATATATATATATATATATATATATAT
>NC_068983.1:106910253-106913157 GCF_001194135.2 Octopus bimaculoides | reverse complement strand
TATATATAAATGTTTGTATATATATATGTGTGTGAGTATGTAGGTAGATAGATAGATAGATAGATAGATAGATAGATAGATAGATAGATAGATAGATAGATAGATAAGTAGGTAGGTAGGTAGGTATACCCATGAGAAGAATTTTAATATGATATGTGACACATTTTTAAAGACCACGGATTTGAGGAGGATGTTGGAGTTATGGGTTTTTTTAATTCTTGACTGATTGACATTTCCTATATTACCATTTCTATTGGTTCCAACTTTTTTTCCCCCTATAAAGAGAAAAATATGACATCATGTGACTATGAGTTATTGCTTCTGCATTAACTTAATCACATGAAATATTCCTGCAAAAATTCAAACATGTAATGTCAGGTCATGGTGACATGTCAAATTAGGTGCTACTTAGCTTTGAGCGAGAACCTATAAAAAAAAGGGGATACAATTTCTTCATTGTTCTTTCACACTATATCTTGATTTACTCTGCCTCCTGACTGAACCCTACATCTAATATAAGCCATATATCAATCATCTAGTGTGTGGAGGTTGTTTATGTGGAGGTTGTTTATGTGGATGTGCATATGTTTGTATGTATGGATGTACATATGTTTGTAAGTGTGAGTGTATATATATATGCATGTGTTGATGTGTTTGGATGTATATGTTTGTGTGGATGTGTGTGTGTGCATATATATATATATATATATATATATGCATATGGGGGTGTATTTGGATGAATATGTATGCTTGTGTGCTTGTGCATGTACCTGTATGTGTGTGTGCCTGTATATGTCAGTGCATGTGTGTGCAAGTGTGGGTGTATATATATATATATATATTTATATATATGCATGTGAGGGTGTGTTTGGATGTATATGTATGTTTGTGTTTTTATGAGTGTGCCTCTGTATGTCTGTGCATGAGTGTATGTGTGTATGAGTATGTTTATTTGGATGGGCATATATATATTTGTATGAGTGTGTCTGTGTATGCCTCTGTGTGTGTGTGTGTGTGTGTGTGTGTGTGTCTGTGTCTGTGTGTGTGTGTGAGAGAGAGAGAGAGAATAAAAATAATGTCCCTTGTTTTGTTTCAAATTTCAGTGTCTTCATAATATTGGTGTAACATAATTTTACACATTTATAGTCCTCCTATGGCTAAATAACAATGAACTTAGAAATGAAGCTTGTTTGTCCAGTTGACAGATAGAGATAAGCAAAATTGCATGCTTACCCAGGGACACAACAAATGATAGATATTGTGTCCTTAAGCAACAGAACTACATCTATTTTTTCCCCTTTCTTTAGAAAGTGAAGGAAAGATGGCACCCATAATGACTGCAAGGCTTCCCAGCAAAGAAATTGAAATTCCAACTCCAGATTTATCTTTAACCCTTTAGCATTCAGATTACTCTGCCAAATGTAATGCTTTTTTATTCACATTGTTTAGAATTTATGATGCATTAACTCATAGCTTTGAGATTTCAATGATGTGATTGTTTATTTTTAGAATGACATTGTAGGGTAGATGAGAAGGTTGGATCTGGCTGGTTTGAATGTAAAACAAATAGAGTATTTAGGTCAGCTATGGTCTGTTTAAATGTTTGAAACTGGTTTGAAAGTGTGTGATAAAGCAGATTCTGCTAAAGACACCCACCAAGGGCTAGGTGATGGCTTTAAGTTAGACAAATGAATTATCTTATAGCTTTGAGAGTTCAATGATATAATTGTTTATTTTTAGAATGACATTGCAGGGTAGATTTGAGAGATTGGATCTAACCAGTTTGAACGTAAAACAGGTAGAATATTTAGTCCAGATATGATCAGTTTAAATGTTAAAGAATGAAATTAGAGACTGGTTTGAAGGTCTGTAACAATGTAGATTTTGCGAAAATCATCCACCAAGGGCTAGGTGATGATGTTAAATTAGGCAATAGACTAAACCTAGCACTCCTTAGTAGCTGTTCTACTAATTTGCAATACAGCAGCATTTTGTATGTCTTAGTTTAGCATCAGGTGTCTATAAGGTCTGATATATAACCTGTTTTTTTCTGGTTGCTTCATCACAAGTCTTCCTTGATTTTCTTGTATTAAGTGTCATTTCTTCTATCTTTTTTTATACTTGTTTAAGACAATAGGCTGTGGCCATGCCAGAGCACCACATTGAAGGGTTAGTTTAGTTGAACAAATTCACCCTACTACTTATAGTAAATCTGGTATTTTTGCCAAACTGTTAAGTTAGACAGAAATGAATAAACAAACGCAGGTTGCCTTGTGATGTTGTAATGAACACAAACATAAGGAGGCACACACAGACACATACACCTTCTTTCTTCCTCTCTCTCTCTCTCTTTGTATATATATATATATATATATATATAAATGTATTTGTATTTTTGCAATGTGTACAAATAACATGGAAAAAATAAATGGTTACCAAGGTAACAAAAATTTGCATAAGTGCCAAAGATGTTACAGCCTACTTATAAAGGTAGAAGTTCTAAGGTTTAGTAAAATGTTATTGGATAACATAGATAAATTAAGAAATGGGGTTAAATGCAGGTGTTATTCAAATCTTTATACTTCCTACATCTGTTTCGAAGAAAACATTGGCATTATTCCTGATGGAATAAAATGATGTAACATGATGTAATCATCTCATCAAGGAAAAAAGAGAAATAAAACACATCAATAAGCCATTTTAACTGAATGTGATTACTGCGGTAATCACATTCGATTAAAATGGCTTATTGATGTGTTTCGTTTCTCTCTTTTCCCTGATGTGATGATTACATTGTGTTACATCATTTTATTCCCTCAGGAATAATACCAATGTTTTCTTTGAAACATATATCGGAAGTATAAAGATTTGAATAACATCTGTATTTAACTCCATCTATTAATT
>NC_068983.1:106908890-106910099 GCF_001194135.2 Octopus bimaculoides | reverse complement strand
TATATATATATATATACATCCATATATATATATATATATATACATATATATGTATATATGTGTATGTATATACAAGGGGGTGCCCAAAAGTAACTGGGAACGTTCTCTGTGGGACAAGCCCATAATAGTTTGGGCTTCTGTTGCTTGAAGCTACTTGATGCAACCCTCGGACATCAGTCTGTGGACTAGTGGTGTTGAATATAGTTCTACTGCTATGTGGTGTATCTTTGTTTTGAGGTGCTTCTCACCTGTTTGTTGATTATGGCTGAAATGAAGGAACAGTATGCTTCTGTGAAATTCTGTTTTCTACTGGAGAAAGCAGCAGCCAAAATAGTTGTCGCACTTCAAACAGCTTACAAGGATACTGCAATGATCAAAATACAAGTTTACGAGTGGGTTTTACTCTTTAGGAATGGATGACCATTGACTGCCTAAATGAATGAAAACATGAAAATTCATGAATTTTCATGATGTTTTGGAGGACTGTCACTGAACAATTGACGAACTTATTGATATGACTGGTTTGTCCTGGAGCTCCAGCCAACAAATTCTGAGCGTGGGATTGAAAAGAGTTGCAGCAAAATTTGTGCCTCACTAGTTCAGGGAAGAGCAAAAGTAGACACGACTGAATGCATGTCATGAATTGAACGAACAGTTAAAAGTTGATCCAGACCTTTTTTCAAAGGTTATCACTGCTGACAAAAGCTGGTACCATGGAATTTGCAGATGTGGAAGAGGTAAAGAAAAAAATAACAGAGGCATTAAAAGGCATCGCTTCGCAAGAGTTCCAGTGCTACTTCAAACTGTGGAAAACACATCTGCACCAATGTATTAAAGTGTAAACATGTAAAACTAAGTAAATAAAATAACATCGCAAAATTCTGGTTTCTTTTGGGTAACCCCTTGTATATATATATATATATATATATGATAATAATATTAGGGATAAAAATCCAAATTTACAGGTAAAAACTCAATTAAATTCAATTTATCAAAAATTAAAATTAAATTAAGTTTCACAGTATATAATATATAAATATATAATTTAGAGAAAAGAACCAAAGTTCATGAACACATCCATGAAAATCCACAGTCACATATAGAAAAATTTAATAAGCAAATACATTAAAAAGTACGAAAATATAATTTTTATATATGTAACTGTGGATTTTCATGGGTGAGTTCATGAACTTTGGTTCTTTTCTCTAA
>NC_068983.1:106905697-106908765 GCF_001194135.2 Octopus bimaculoides | reverse complement strand
TATAAGTATGTATGTATGTATGTATGTATGTATATATAAGAATAGTATAACACAAGGATGGAAGATATTAGGCTTTAGTAGAAAATCACATTTGTTTTTGCACTAGACACCAGCTTTAAGTTGTTATGTTTACATTTCACATACCATTATGTAAGATTATTCTTTTGAATTATTGTATGATTGAACATTTTTCAGCAACAGCTATACGTGGGTGCTTCATCAAGAGGAATGCAATCAAGCTTGATATCTCTTGCAGTTCTTTCAAGAATGGTTGAATAATTGGTGCAGTTCTCTGCATTTTGCCTGCATCCAAATTTCCATGGCAACCTATTCTATCTGTGGAAGGAAAATGAACTGAAATTCAGTAAAGAAAGGAATTTATATATGAGGATGAAAAGATTTATAATGTACATCTCCATCTTGGAGGTGAACACCAACATCTCATGCAGTTGGCTTGATAATTATCAAGAGATATACCTCTCTTTACACGAAACCAATGGTAGCCTGGTTAACCCACAAATAAAGAATATTTATCTACCAATGTAGTGCTGAGCCCTCATTCTCACTGTACAATACTAGCACGCGTGCGCGTGTGTGTGTGTGTATGTGTGTGTAAAGGTGCATGGCTCAGTGGTTTGTGTTATACACACAATCATGAGGCAGTGAGTTCAATACTTGGACTGGGCTGTGTGTTGTATTCTTTATTTCACATTGCTCCACTTCACTCAACTGTAGAAATGAATTGCAACATCTCTGGTGCCAAGCTGCATCAGTCTACGCCTTATCCTTGCATAACATTGGTGGTGTGGAGAGAGGAGGTTGATATGTATGGGCAACTGCTGGTCTTCCACAAACAACCTTGTCCAGACTTGTGCCTCAAGGGGGAACTTTCTTGGTGCAATCCCATGGTCATTCATGACTGAAGGAGGTCCTCCTCTGCATATATATATATATATATATATATATATATATATATATTGACCGTTGACTGAACACTATTCAATTTTTTTTCTCCCTGTTTTTCTCCTTGTCTCCGTATTCTTTCTGTTGAAGAGCGTAGCTCGAAACGTCAAAGACTTTCCGTATTCCCGAGCGTCATACTAATACATCCTTTTGTTATTTACACCACCTGTCCTCGTCTGTTGTTGTTTTTTCGTATATTCTCCCATATATATATTTATGTATATACATATATAATTTCAGTAAATGCAGTTGAAACAACATTAAATTAAAATTGCCATTAGTGTATTGTTAAATGTAAGTATACTATTAAAAGGCATGATACTGTAGATTCTGTTTGAGAGAAAAGCTTTATATGGACATATTGTGTTAAAAATTCAACAGTGAACCAGTTGAATCTAAGGATACTAGATATGGACAAGTGCAAATACCCACATATTCACAACACACACACACATGCACACATAGAAATTTCATTTGTAGTTTCCTTTATTATCTTTCTATTTCCCCTGGCCTTAAAATATAATGATGATGATGATGACAACGACGACGACGATGATGATGATGACGATGATGATAATAATAATAATGATAATAATAATGATTTGGTTCACACATATAGGGTTACTTCTAAAGTGTTGCCTCTGGAAAGCTGTTATTAATATTTTGAAAGTATTTGTTGTGATTTTAGACATTTTTTCTTAATTATCAATTATGTATGTTACCTTTACTTGAAAGAGGAAGTATGTGTTGGTTAAGTAAATCTATTAGATAATATAACAACTGTCTGCACTTAAGTCATCTCTTGTTTTCAAGTTAAGGCTGCTGATGGACAATTCAGCTGATATGACAGCAGATTATATTTTATAATATTGTCATTGTACTGCATCCATAACCAAGATACTTAACTTTCAATGCACAAGTCACCTAACTGTAAATGAATCCCACAGGATGGTAACGTCATCACTTTAAACATAAGTGTTATAAAATAGATAACGGTTTTGTTAGTCTGAGTTATTAAGTGCTCACAAGACATAGCAACAGAATTAGAAATGACTACACTTTTGAACCATAATAGGGAAAAACACTCAACTTTTAAAGAGTGAGACTTTAGTTATGATCCAATAATACTGTGTAACAATTTTTTTTTTTGTCAGTAAGTGTTATTTCCTTTTTGCTTCTATCTAGAAATCAAAGGAAATGACTACTATTCCCTTCAAAATTTGCTTTTGTGATCTGGACATCTATGTTCTGAAACTGACCTATTTTTCATTACATTTTAGATAGATTCAGCACTGAGTTGCTGAAGCAGAAATATTGTTACAGCAAATATTCTGCTTAATACCACAGACATGTTTGTAAGTTACTTGACCTTAATCACTTGAGCATGTCCCTTAGTGGCTGACAGTATGTGCATCTCTGATCATGAGTAAGAGTAGTTGGGGAGCATCATAGCTATGTGTTGAGAAGGATTCTTTAGAGTTTGAATAAATGTAACAAAATCAAAGTTAGAAGGAAATATAAGCCATTTTTCATACATTCTAGGGGTAAACAAATAGGAAATAACAGTTGCTACCCAAGGACAAAAATCATGTTACACAGTGTAATCTAATATCTTCCCTGCTCCCTCTCTTTCTCTTTATCTCTCTGTCTTCATGTACCATACCTTGTTCTGTCAATGAAATTGTGCCTCTCTGCCCAAAGTCTAGAAATTCATGCTTTTACCTGGACAATTTACAGCTTGCTCTGCTGGTCTCCTTCTCCCCAGAGCTTAACCTTGATGCACATGGCCTATTTAACTGATATACATCAGAGCATTTCTACACTCTAATGGGTCTGTGTGAAACATGTCTAGAAACCAGCTGTTTTCTGAGACCTTCTTGTCCACAAGACCATTTTATACTATTTAGCATACAAATGACTTCCAACAGATACTACAACCTTTGGGCCAGAGCAGATTTGGAATTAGAAATAGCAAAGAGGTAATTATATACTCCCTAAAACTCCTGAATTCCCAAACTGGAGACTCTCCACTCAATGCAATGTAATGTCTTGTCCAGGATCCAATGAACTAATAGCATTACTACACCCTATATATATATATATAT
>NC_068983.1:106903013-106904957 GCF_001194135.2 Octopus bimaculoides | reverse complement strand
ACACACACACACACACACACACACACACACACACACACACACACACACACACATGCATATATAAATATATACACATATATACATATATATATATATATATATTTACATATTTATATTTTCATTTGCTTTGCATGTTTTTCCATGCTTGCATGAGTTGAACAAATGTTATTTGAAGAATCATTTCAATGCTGCATACCCTTCCTGATGCTAACATTTGACTGTTTCTTAAGCAAAGGATCTCTGATTCCACACTGCTTCAAAAGCACAAAGTGACTAGATGATTTGTTGACAGGTGAAATAGGCAACAACACTGCCTGCTGCTCTGATACAAGTGATTAGGGATGTAAACAAAGGCAGATAACCCATCCACACACACACACATATACAAACAGAATGGCTTCAAAAATGTATACGCACATGGGGTGATTATAATGCTAGTATTTATTAAAATACATTTCATTTCAAATTTTAATGAAATCTACAGATAGAATTTAATTCTTTTATGAGTGCCTGTTTTCAAACTGATAACTGTTCTGATCCAAGTACTACTGATAATATGAAGCAATAGAATTAAAAACATCAACAAATTGAACCTCTTCATTTTATTAACTTGTTTATCCAAATCTCACCAAGGTAGTCCCTAACATTACTATAGTAACATGGTACCCCATCTTGCTGGAAATGATACTACACATCTTCAAAGAATACTTGGTACAGATCGTTTGCAACAAATGCAAGTAAATGGAACCAGTCACAATACCATCGAAAAAGAAGGATCCATTTAATCCTTTAGATAAAAAGCTGCACCATACTGTGACTCCTGGTAAATTAACAAGATGTTCCTCCATTATACATGGATTCTTAGTTCACCAGTAAGTGCAATTGTGATGTTTCATTGAACAATTTCAATTAAATGTAGCCTCATCACTCCAAATAATCCTGAATGTTCTACACATGTTGCTAAGTATTACTCACAACACTCTACTTTTCCATTTGGATCATATTCATTGAGAGCATGGACTATTCTTGGAATGTTACTTTTCAAATGACAGTGCTTCAAAATATGACAAACAATTGATTTTGAAACTCCTATCTCACAAAATGCTTGGCAAAGAAACTTTCTTGAACAGTGGCCATGCATTTCTAGTGTTCTTTCTTACTTTATGGGACTTATTGATGTCCACAGTTTTCCAGAACATTTCTGGTGGACATTCTAAACAGTCCATCTGCTTTAAACTTACCTCTAATTCAGGTGATGAAAAGTCACATGGTTAGATCTCATTTTTTCATTTTATCTAGTTTCAGCTCATGAGCTGTGGCCATGCTGGGGCACCGCCATTTGAAACTTCCTCTTAAATTGTCTTTGCACTTCGATTACCTTTTCAAACTTCCAGCAGTACTCTAAGATGAATTTCCTTTGTTCAAGGCTTAGCCTTGTTCCTTTCATTATTTCTAAACAACCAGAAAAAAAAATGAAAATTGAGTTATCACCTGTTAAAGCATCTATACATTTGTTGGAGACACCCTGTATATGTATATTTATATATGTATGTGTGTGTGTATTTGTATGCATATGTGTGCATATATATATGTGTGTGTGTATTTGCATGTATATGTGTATAGGTATAGATTTGTATATTTATGTATATATGTGTATATATATATGTCTGTGCATGTGTGTATATATGTTTGTATATGTGTACATGTGTATATATGTGTATGCATGTATATGTACATATATGTAGGTATGCATATGTATGTGTGTGTATGTATTTATGTGTATATGTATGTATATGCATGTATGTGTGTACATGTGTGTGTGTATGTATGTATATGTATATATGTATATATGTATGTATGTGTGTATGAGTATGTATGTACATGCATCTATGTGTATGAATGTGTGTGTGTGTGTGTGTATATATATATATATATATATATATA
>NC_068983.1:106900479-106902160 GCF_001194135.2 Octopus bimaculoides | reverse complement strand
TATATATCATCATCATATATATATATATAGATAGATAGATAGATAGATAGATAGATATAGATATAGATATATATATGTATACACACACACATTATATATATATATATATATATATATATATATATGTATATATATATATATATATAGATAGATAGATAGATAGATAGATAGATAGATAGATAGATAGATAGATATAGATATATATATGTATACACACATATATACTAGCAAACACACCCATACTTTGGATGGTTTAAGTTGCTTTGGTGGTATTTTTTCACCAAATAATAGAACTACCAAGAAGGTTTATAAGTCGCATGGTAATCCATGTTTCCAATTAACCTAGGAATGGAAAATCAAATTGAAGGCTGATTATTGTGGGGTGGGGTCGTACTTTAATGATCATAGAACATATGAGTTTGCAAGCGATGCAAAGTAGAGCTACTGAAGTGTTGTGGGAGTAGATTATGGATAATGACTACAAAATATAATTATTTTACATGAAAGCGAAATTTCTTGTCAGAAACAGTCACATAAATGGTGTAATGAAATTGAAGGATGTTGAAATTTCCCCTCTGTGAGTTTATTTTTTTCAACAGCAAAGGGAGCTATTTTTTCAGAGAGATAAGCTAACAAAAGCCCCTTTATTCTGTCTTCCCACATAGCCTGCATATAAACTAACAGCAAATGCTGCATAATGTTAAATTGGTATGGAGCTTTCTGAAAGATATGTATAGCTTTCGCTAGTGGAAGGAAAACTCTTATTTAAAGGCTGATTCTTTGGGTCAAATCATATGCGATTGTTTAAAGAAAAAGGCCAGAACGACAATGATAAAACATATTTGAAACAATGGACAACAGTCAAAATATCATAACGGATGGGTAAATAAGCGTCCTTGAAGTGAAACAACACATTGGTAGGTAAACAAAGGCATCAACAAATAGAAGAGAGGGAAATGAACATCACCTTTCAAGTAACTCAGAATAGGTAAAGGTAAGCTTGCCAAAGTTTAATGCAGTTTAAATATGGAGATTAAGATTGTTTGGTATTGGATATTCATCAAGTATAGTGTTCCTAGTCAATTTAATCACCGTGGCCGGTAGACAGTCGAAATAAATAAATGGACAAAATCCTTTCATTTTTATAAAAAGATTTAAAAAGTATGTAAGACCCAACTTACATAAAAACTATGTCCATTTAGGTCCATTTATGTGAGAGCTCTGGGCAAAATGTTTAGTGCATGACCATCCTTGCGACATAAGTAATGTGTGTTTAAAGTTTGGTGAAAATAGGTTGAGAATTGTGTCCCTAGTCAATTTAATTACCATCGCTGGTGGAGAGTCAAAATAAGTAAATAAGAAAAATCCTTTCACTCTTATAAAAAGATTAAAAATGTATGGAAGACCCTACAGATTATAAAACAGCTGATTAATGTAAATGAATAAGAATAATCTATTGTTGGTTTCCCATCGCTCGAGAGGCCCCAATATCGATTTTTTTTTTTTAAATTAAGTAGCCTACGTTCGGTTTGGGATATGTTGCAGCTGTGTATAAAATTTTAAAGAAATCAGATGGAAGATGTGGAAGTTATTGAGGTACATTATATTTTCGTACAAACACACACACACATACATACACATACAGAAAACTTCAATTTTATATATATATATATATATATAT
>NC_068983.1:106898327-106900246 GCF_001194135.2 Octopus bimaculoides | reverse complement strand
ACAGGCTTCTTTCAGTTTCTGTCTATCAAATCCTATCACAAAGCTTTCCAGTAGTTAAAGCAGAGCAGTAGTTTTGCTTTGTTGCTTTCTATGTAAATGAGAGACACTTGGAAATAATCCTGTGCTTTCATGCAATACCATATATGAGAATATAAAAAACTTAGAAAGAAATAGATGAAAATTTTGAACTCTGATTCCTGGAATTACCAACTACAAAAATCTAAAAGAAGATTGTAAATTATCTGAGTACATAGATGAAATTCAAAATATCAACAATATGAAACTTTTGTACAGTAAAAGGCCAGAGCTGCCCAATATATATTTAAAAAAATAGCAAGGGTCAAATAATATTCACTCTTTGCTTGCTTTTAGTTCTTCTTTCCTCCCCCTATCATGTCTTGTAGATGACATGATTTATAATAGAAGCAACCATATAACAGTCTTTACAAATGTTTCCGACAGCTCCAGACTTGAAAGAGTCAAATCAAATATATACATAAATCTAAGATCTCTTGTTATTTTATCTTTAAAGAGAGAATCAAAACTTTAATGTATTTCCTATAAAGTTATGTAACAACAAAGGGTCTGTTATGAAAAATCAATAAAGATTGCTTACAAAAATATGATGGGGCAGAAAAATGAGGATTTAGTGATGTCCATGCCTCTCTTGAGGAAGTATTTCTGACAAGTAATTTTGAAACCAGGTCATAGCTACAATTCTCAAAGAATTTACTCCCTGCCATTGCAAACATCTATAATGTCTGAATATACGAACAAGTTACTGTAGAGAGTAAATATACACATACAGATAGACATCTATATGATGTATATCTAAATGTCAGGTCTTGTGGACATCTATGAAATGCATTATTCTTGTAAAACTCATGTACTAACCTTTAACTGGGTTAAACTAACTTCCCTTTAACTATAATAATCAATAATTATTCTATCAATTCATTCTCTTTAATCATTTCTTATCTAAGCACCTTTGCTTGCATGCACATGTTTATCTATCCTGAGTACATGTGACTGCATGTGTGTGTGTGTGTGTGTGTGTGTGTGTGTGTGTGTGTGTGTGTGTGTGATCTACCAGTGCATGTGTGAATGTTTGAAACTTCCTATTCTAAATATATGTATATTTGTGTTTATTTATTCATTGTTAGAAGAGGCCTCAAAGTATAAATAGACGGAAGCCAATAGTCTTTTATGTATTAATAAGAATATTCACACAAGAGTCATCATTGCCAACAAAATGTAGTTTCATAAATGCATGAGAATTTCATAAACTACCATACCTAAATAAAAACCCATTAATAAACAAGAGAAATAAAGGAGATAGAATTTTTAAAATGCTCTTTCACTGAATAAAAAGCTTCAGCGTTTATATATATAGGACTGACTTCTGAAATGAATGGCTACAATGTGATGAAGGCATGTTGCAAGTTTTATTATTATTATTATTATTATTATTATTATTATTATTATTATTATTATCATTATTATTATTATTATTATTACTATAATTATTATCATTATTGTTGTTGCTGCTGTTGTTGTTATAATTGTTGTAGTTATTATTGTTATTATTATTATTATTATTCAGTAGTTTTATTTTTATAACGTACTTTCACTTCACTACCGAGCGCAGCTCTGTGCGCCTTGGGTATGTGCTGTGGTTTGCTGTGGTGCTCTTATGTTTACTGTATTGAAAGTGTTTTGCGTAGAATGTGTGCAGTACCCAGTAGTGCAATTTTCTGTATGTTATATATATTTGTAAGTCCTGGTGTTTTTGTTATGTATTTGTCTGAATATTTTTTTATTATACCTAAGGCACCTACTATGATAGGAATTGTTTCTGTTTTTAGATTCCACATTCGAGTTATCTCTATTTCCAGGTCTTTGTATTTTGAAAGTTTTTC
>NC_068983.1:106894276-106895852 GCF_001194135.2 Octopus bimaculoides | reverse complement strand
GTTCAAAGAAACGTTGGCGTTTCTCATACCGGCGGATCCTCTGTGCTTTGGCAAGGATGTCTTGCTTTAGTTTTTCTTTTGCCTCAGGTAAGTCTTTTTCTGTAATGCTGTATTTGTACAGTATTTTTGTTTTCTTCTTGTTACTTAGTAGTGTTGATTGTTTACTAATTTCGTTGAGAATCGATAAATCTTTTCTCTTTTTTTTAATTTTGTTCTGGATGTTATTTATCCACAAGGTCTGTTTGGGTGGTAGAACTCCTGTTCGGATGGGTTTGAGTGAGTATCCTGCTTCTTTTGTGGCTGCAGTGGCTGCCGCATATATCATGTCATTTAGCTCAGTGATATTGCCTGTTGTTTCTGTGGTTGTTAGTTCTGTGACGGCCAATTATTATTATTATTATTATTATTATTATCATTTTCTTTTCTGTTTGCAATTGGCTGCTTCACCTAGTCCTACTCACTGAAAAAGAAGGACTGCTAGCTCGATAAAATAAATAAATAAATGAATGAATAAATAAATAAATAAAGATCCTTTGACTTTCTGCAGTATAATGAATAGCTTAAAACTATGCAGCAATGGGAAGGTATGTACAACATTGTAGGTAAAAGGGAAGTGTAGTGGAGAGTATAAAAATCCATCATCTAACCTGTTAAATTATTCGGGCTTAGCAGAGAATGCTGAAGGTAATTTCTGAAGAAACAATCATGTCTAAATGAAAATTCTCCAACTATGAAAGAAAACTAATCATAATTGTACAACAACAGCAAAAATAGGAAAAAAAAAATATGCAAAATAAAAATAAAATAAAATAAAAATAGAAAGAAGAGAAAAACGATGGTAAGAAAGAATGAAAAGAAAAGTTTCAACGAAGCACAGCTGCAGATTAATGAAACTTTTAAACAAAAAGATGATTGCATTTTTAATGAAGTATCTTCTTAATTCAGATGTGAGGGGTATGGAAAAAAAATAAAAACAAGAGAAATATTAGATAGAATCTAAGAGAAGGGCAGCAAAGGAAGAGCTAATGCACAATAAAGACTTACCAATCAATGAAAGTAGTGCAGCTTAGTAAAGTGAAAGATTAGTTTTAATCGATAATCAATAAGGAAGAATAGGGTTTTTGCAGCAAACTGAGGGGAAAAATTCTTCCTTGCGACATAGTTACAAGTTTTCTCTTAAACAAAGGTTTATCAAGAAAAGAGAGAAATTGTAGGTTGATACGTTATTCCCGAAGGAAGGAAGGTGTTATGAAATTTCTGTTGAGGAAAAAGGAAAAAAAAAATATTGATGTTTAAATAGAATTCACTGAGAATTCAAAGAATTACTCAAATACATACATATATACATACTTACATACACATACATGTGTTTAAATGCATGTGTATATGTCTATCTATCTATATATTCTTCTATCTATCTATCTATCTATCTATCTGTGTTGCTTTTTTGATTTTTGATCACCTTGTTTTTGGAATTGTTTTGGATAATACCATACTATATTCTGGTGCCTAAACATAAGTACCACATTCAATTTTGAATCTATATACTTATATATATAAATATATGCATATATAT
>NC_068983.1:106891176-106892410 GCF_001194135.2 Octopus bimaculoides | reverse complement strand
AGATGTAGGACAAGATACTGCAATAGCCTGGGCTTCAAAGGTCCACAGCTCTTCAATATCCTCCCGAAGGACCTGAGAGACCTGCATGCGGTAGATGTAGGTGTCTTCAAGACAAGGCTAGACCTCTTCCTGTCAGGTGTCCCAGATGAACCAACTTCACGGCAGGAGGCGCAGATGAGAGCAGCTGCATCAAACTCTCTCATGCACCAAATGTCAAATCCTGAAGTAAAATTCGTGAAGTAAAATTGTGTAGCAACACAAAATGGCGGTGCCCCAGCATGGCCACAGCTCATGAGCTGAAACTGGATAAAATGAAAATGAAAAAAAAAATATTTATATATATGTATATATACACACACACACACACATACATACATATATACATACATACATATGCATGCACACACACACACACACATATATACATATATAGGTACAGGTGTAGTTGTGTGGTAAGAAGCTTGCTTACCAACCACATGGTTCCAGGTTCAGTCTCACTGCATGGCACCTTGAGCAAGTGTCTTCTACTATAACCTCGGGCCAACCAAAGCCTTGAGAGTGGATTTGTTAGATGGAAACTGAAAGAAGCCTGTTCTGTATATATATATATATATATATATATGGGAGAATTTATATTGCCTTTCATCACGTGTCAGCAAAAAGAGAGTCAAGGAGGAAGAGTGAGAGAGAGAGAGAGACGGAATGGTGAAGGGGAGTGGAGGAGAATAGGGAAAGGGTGGGAGAAAAAAACAGAAAGGAAAAAGAACAAGAGAGGGTGATAGATAGACAGAGAAGAGATAGAATAAGAGTGTGCATCGTAACTATTAAGATAAAACTTACTTAAAAAAGGATGCGTGGTGTTCGATCATATGATATAAATAATATATAAATATATGCATGTATACATATATATATATATATATATATATATATGTATGTATGTATGTATGTATGTATGTAGTTGTGCATAATTTGCAAGTTACATATGTATGTAGTTAATCTGATGGGTTAACTCTATACTTTTGTACAAATCTATTTTTCTTCTACAAGAATGTTGTTGACAGGGACTTTGAAGTTTTGGCCAGCTAAGCCATCATCAGACTGCCAATGGTGGCTTTGCTGGCCAAAACTTCAAAGTCACTGCCAACAACAATCCCGTACAAAAAATTAATAAATATATATCTGTATATATAAATTCATATATATGTATATATGTATATATAAGTATATATAT
>NC_068983.1:106888454-106891035 GCF_001194135.2 Octopus bimaculoides | reverse complement strand
ATGTAAAATTGTTTTTATTATAACTGAACATAAAAACAAGCATTAATATATATATACATATACATATAGATAAATAAGTTAGAGTCAACAAGAAGGATTATGGTTGGAGATTTACTTGTAATCACTACAATTGTTTCCATGCTACAAGTTCTCCAAGCTCACAGTTTATGTAACTACATACATATGTAACTTGCAGATTATGCACAACTACATACATACATACATACATACATATATATATATATATATATATATATATGTATACATGCATATATTTATATATTATTTATATCATATGATCGAACACCACGCATCCTTTTTTAGGTAAGTTTTATCTTAATAATTACGATGCACACTCTTATTCTATCTCTTCTCTGTCTATCTATCACCTTCTCTTGTTCTTTTTCCTTTCTGTTTTTTTCTCCCACCCTGTATGTAGGTAATAGCGTTCTTTTTGCTAAAACTTTAACAATTTTGTTCGTATTTTGTTATTGTATAATTTTTTCACCATGAACGGTTTGTGTTTTTAAACGGAATGTATTTTTTCTGATGTTATATCTGTTCCTGAATGATGTGTAAAGAAATTTTGATTTAAGCATCTTAATGAATTCTTTATACTGAAATATATATTGAAGAAGATAAATATGTTCTTTTGAATTTATACGTTTTTGCGTCGTAACTCCTTTATTATTATTTATATATATATATATATATATATATGCACTGACACACACACACACACATATCTTATTGATTGTTTTAGATTTGAAACACTCATAAGAAAATTTTTTGTCTCCTAACTATGTATGAGTTCAATTAGTCAAACTTTTTTTTAAACTCACCACGCTTGCTGTGTTACATATACAAGACCCTACTACATTTGTATTTTGTATGCAAAAATGTTCCTTGTGATATTTTCTTTCAGGCATATTGTTGACATTTCATAATCATAGTTACTACATTCCAATCATTTCCCTCTCTCTCTCTCTCTCTCTCTCTCTCTCTTTTAATGCACATTTATATATATTACATACACATATATATATATTGAGAGAGAAAGAGAGATGGAATGCAAGGATTATGATCATGAAATGTCAACAATATGTCTGAAAGAAAATAGCTCAAGGAACATTTTTGTATACAAAATACAAAACTGGTAGGACCTTACGTTTGTAACACAGCAAAAATAGTGAGTTGAAAGTGTGATTAACTGAAGGTGTAAGCACACACGCACCCAAACACACACGCACACACACACACACACACACACACATACACACACCCAAGCACACACGCATATAGCAAATGAAAGTGGGTCTGGGAATCAGAATTCCTGCAAATGACAGAATGTATAAGAAAGAAACCTGAGTGAATTCATCCAAGTTATTCTTGTATTTCTTTAGTCCTCAAGGTCATAATGAAAAGACTATGGATTTTCATTACATAATCAATATTATATAATCATTAAGATGGTGAGCTGGCAGAAACGTTAGCATGCTGAGTGAAATGTTTAGTAGTATTTTGTCTGTCTTTACATTCTAAGTTCAAATTCCATCAAGGTCAACTTTGCCTTTCATCCTTTCGGGGTCGATAAATTAAGTACCAGTGGCATACTGGGATTGATCTAATTGACTACCCCCACCCAGCTCCCCAAAAATTTTGGGCCTCATGCCTAGAGTAGAAAAAAATATTACATAATCATAAAGATGGTGAGCTGGCAGAATTGTTAGCATGCTAGACAAAATGCTTAGAAGCTTTCCGCTTTTCTATGCTGACATGAACTGGACAGTTTAACTGGAGGTAGCAAGGCCAGGATCTGCATCAGGTTCTATTGTCTGTTTTGGCATGGTTTCTATGGCTAGATGCCCATCCTAACACCAACTTCTTTACAAAGTGTACTGAATGCTTTTCATGTAAGCGATGGAGTGTCAGTTGTACACATCACATGACCAAACCAGAGCAGTCTTCTCTCTTGCACATTGTATCTAATTCTTCTTGCCTCTCTCTCAGTTCTCTAGTGCTCTGTTATATTTTGGAAAAAGTTGACCACTGCTGAAATATCTTTCAAAGTTCATTGACTCTAAAAGCATTGATTTCTACAAGACAAGAATCAATAACTTTGATACACAAAAGATTTATTCAATGAAAGAGATATTTATTTTCAATAAAATTTAGTTTTCAACCATTTTATATCCTTTCAAACTTCACTCCTCAAAGTGATATAAATTTCAAAATAATCTAATGTCTGAGTGTGTAATCATGTATGCGTGTATCAGCATCATCATCATTATCATCATCATCATAATCACCATCATCGTTAACATCATCATCATCATCATCATCATCATTATCATCATCATCGTCACCTTCTTCATTGTCATCTCCATCATCACCATCTTCATTGTCTTCATCATCATAGTCATCATCATCATCATCATCATCATCATCATCATCATCACCATCCTCGTTGTCATCATCAATATTGTTTTAAAGTCATAAAGTCAATATTTCTATCCTTGTATGAACCAGACAGAATTCATTGAGGCAGATTTTTTATGGCTGGATGACCTTCCTGTCACTA
>NC_068983.1:106887273-106888292 GCF_001194135.2 Octopus bimaculoides | reverse complement strand
ATATGCATACATACATATACATACATACATACACATACATACATACGTACATACATATGTACATACATGCATATATACATACATACATATATATGTATGTACATGCTCACACATAGATATATACATACATACATATATATGTATGTACATGCTCACACATAGATATATACATACATACACATAAATGCATGCATACATGCATACATACACACACATGCACACACACACACGTACATACATTCATATATACATACATACATACAAACATACATACATACATACATATGCATATATACACATGGATGCACCCAACAGGCTTGTTTCAGTTTCCATATACCAAATCCACTCATGGTTTTCATCCTAGGACTACAGTAAAAGACACTTATTCCAAGATGCCACTCAACAGGACTTAACCTAAAACCATGTGAATGGGAAGCAAACTTCTTCACCATACACAAGTCCAGGATCCATGGCAACATGTGGTTCTCAAAAAGACATGTTCTCCTCAGAGAAACTAAGTTCTAGAAGTGCTATGTTTCATGTCCTCCACCTAAGTTATAGTGACTCTGCTCACCCTCTCATCCATTATGCCTGCTTCTTTCCCTTCTCCAGCTCCGACAAACTACCCAGCCATTTGTCCCCCACCCATCTCTCTCTCTCCTGCAAATTTTTATCTTCCAGGGCTCATGGTTCTTTGTTCATCCACCCTTCAACCCCATCCATATTGGCAGTCTGCCTTCTCCCCCTTTCATTCTCCTTCCCATACAATCTTGCAAACTATGCATCCACCCACCTTTCCTCAGCTTATGTCTTACAAGAGCGGAGGAAGTAAGAATAAGTATTAGGCTTACAAAGAATAAGTCCTGGGGTTAATTTCTATGACTAAAACCCTTTAAGGCAGTGCTCCAGCATGGCCACAGTGAAATGACTGAAACAAGTGAAAGAATAAAAGAACAAAAAATGTGTGTGTGTGTGTATAGATGGATAGTTATGGGGAGAGAAAGAGAAAGATATATATA
>NC_068983.1:106885129-106886696 GCF_001194135.2 Octopus bimaculoides | reverse complement strand
AATATATATATATATATATATATATATATATAAATAATAACAATAAATGGAGCAAAACACATATAAATAAAAGTTCCTTTAATTCCTACACATGTTTCAAAATATATGTGAGCTCTCCTTCAAAGAAGTAAGAGCTGCTGAAATTCCACATATATTCATCTTCAGGGAATCAACATATAAAAGCAAGACAAATGCGAAATGATGAGGTAACTTATGAGCTAAGATGTTACATGGCCTGGTGACCATTAGAACGCTTGTTTACATAGAGATATAAAGGGAGCAGATATATATATCTGTAAAAATATGTGACACTTATTCGGTAGCCATGATAAAACTCCGAGTTTCGGATGCCGGGGTGGGAACCCATGCCAACATCTCTTCAGTTATCCAGCCAGTGAAAAGATGTTGCCGTGGGTTCCCGCCCCAGCATCTGGAACTCAGAGTTTTATCATGGATACCGAATAAGTGCCATATTTTTACTGATAAATTCCTCTATTTACATAATATCGAGGTCTCTTTCTTTCTTTTGTTGTCCTTTCTATCAATATATATATATATATATATATATATATAGTGTGTATATGTGCATATATGCTTACAAGCATGCTTGTACATTATTCTCATCAATGTTTATTCATTGAAATATGCTAGTTTTACAGCAATGTCTATTTGTAGAACTATATAAAAAGCTGATTTGATAAAACTAAAGGTCGAAATGTAAATGCATAAGATGTTTCATTTCAAATACTACTATTTCAAATATTCTAAAACTCTAGAGATTTCCATAATAATTACAATACAAAACTTGATTCACAAATAATCATTTTCACTTAAAACATTCATAGAATTTTTGATTTCTTTTCCAAATGAAACAACAAAGAATGACATTTTCAAAATTTCAAAAATGTTGCAGATACTTCATTAGTAAGAAAATGAAATCAAGACTCTTTTACTCTTTTACTTGTTTCAATCATTTGACTGCGGCCATGCTGGAGCACCGCCTTTAGTTGAGCAAATCGACCTGAGGACTTATTCTTTGGAAGCCTAGTACTTATTCTATCGGTCTCTTTTGCTGAACCACTAAGTTACGGGGGACGTAAACACACCAGCATCGGTTGTCAAGTGATGTTGGGGGGACAAACACAGACGCACAAACATATACACACACATACATATACATATACATATGTATATAAACGACGGGCTTCTTTCAGTTTCCGTCAACCAAATCCACTCACAAGGCTTTGGTCAGCCTGAGGCTATAGTAGAAGACACTTGCCCAAGGTGCCACGCAGTGGGACTGAACCCAGAACCATGTGGTTGGTAAGCAAGCTACCTACCACACAGCCACTCCCGCACCTGTATATATTTTGTAAGTCAATTATAATGTAATACAGTAGCAGACAATGTTTCTGCAGCCTTGTTACCCTAGCTTCTCATGCTTAGCATATGCAACACCTTTGATTAAATAAAACAGAGCAAATGTAATCTTGAGAATGTGTTCTCTCTATCTCCCTCCCCCTCCTTCCCACTCTCCCTCTGTCCCTTCCTCTCTCTCTATCCCCTC
>NC_068983.1:106878750-106885119 GCF_001194135.2 Octopus bimaculoides | reverse complement strand
GTGGTTGGTAAGCAAGCTACCTACCACACAGCCACTCCCGCACCTGTATATATTTTGTAAGTCAATTATAATGTAATACAGTAGCAGACAATGTTTCTGCAGCCTTGTTACCCTAGCTTCTCATGCTTAGCATATGCAACACCTTTGATTAAATAAAACAGAGCAAATGTAATCTTGAGAATGTGTTCTCTCTATCTCCCTCCCCCTCCTTCCCACTCTCTTTCCCTTTCTCCCTCTCTCTTCCTTCCCCCTTCCCCTTCCTCCCTCCCTCCCTCTCTCTCTTTCTTTCTAACTGCAAAAAGATGTGTTTCTATAAAATACGGAAATACATTGTTGCCTATATGAATATTACTAACATGACACATTGAGCAAGTGTTTTCTACTATAGTCTCAGACCGACCAAAGCCTTGTGAGTGGATTTGGTACGCTACAAATGATAAACAACTGGAAACATTACTACAGACAATACATGGATTTACCAAAAAAGTAAATATGAAATTTGGCTTAGAAAAATGTGCCAAAGCAACCTTGAAAAGAGGAAAACTAGTTAAGAATAGCAACATCACACTAGATAAAGCAAATGAAATAAGAGAATTAGACCAAAGCCAGACATACAAATATTTAGGAATCAATGAACTAGATATGGTTCAACACACACAAATGAAAGAGAAAATAAAAAAGAATACTATAGATGAGTTAGATTAATACTGAAAACAGAACTCAGTGTGAATAACAAGATAATAGGTATTATCAACACTTTAGCCATCCCAGTTATAAGTTACAACTACAATATCCTTAACTGGACACTAAATGAACTAATCAAAATAGACAGGAAGAAAAGAAAAATAATGACAGGATTTATAGTGTACATCTTTTGTCTTGATGTAAAAAGATGGGCTGCAGCAAATATTCTGCTCACTACCACAGACTTGCTTGTTAGTTGCTTGATCTTAACCAGTTGAGCATGTCCCTTTGTGGCTTACAATATATATACATCCCTGATCACAAACAGGAGTAGTGAGGGAGCATCATAGCCATGTGTTGAGGGGAATTCTTTAGGGTTTGAATAATTCATCTCTGGAAACATGGGTGTTTTGTTCATCATCCTCAAATAATCCCCATTCAGAGACCTTTTCAGTGGGATGGGTTACTCAACCTGAAGAAAGTTCTAACTGGGCCCCACCTGCAAGGTCCTGTGCTGTTTATCTTGATATAAGGTCACCATATCATATTTATATGGTTGTGATGCATGTGCTTGGTGTATACTTATTAGACAGGTAGTCATAATGGGTATATTGGGTTTCGTATATTTGTACCCCAGTGTAACTTAGATGGCATGCATTGCTCTCTCACCCAATAATAATAATAATAATAATAATAATAATAATATTTTTTGCCCGGATGCAGTACCAGGCAGTGGCTCTCATGGCTTCTGATCTTAATTGATTGGAAGTGTTATCATGTACATTGTAGCACACATATGGTTGTGATGCACGTACCTGGTGTACCCTTATCAGACAGGTAGTCATGATGGGTATATTGAGCTTTGTATATTTTACCCCAGTGTCACTTTGATGGCATACACTGCTCTCTCACTCAATAATAATAATAATAATAATAATAATAATAGAGTCAAAATTAAAAGAAGAGTGCCATTTGTTATCTGGTGAACGATATTTCGACATCTCGTGTGTCTTCAACTGGTTCAAAAAATGAACCAGTTGAAGACACACGAGATGTCGAAATATCGTTCACCAGATAACAAATTTACCTTTCATCCACTTAATCCTTTTATTGCAATATTCCTAATGAAAATCACTGCCTTGTTTTCAATTAATTTAAAAAATTATGAAAGATTTAATAAAATAACTTTGTCTTTATTAACCAGGTATTAGAAACATAAATTAGCATGAACTTTTGCTGGAAGGTTTTAATTTAGTTCACTTTAAAAGGGGAAATTTGTATCACAGAACCAGGGAAGGTTTCAGATTGGTTTGTATCAGATGAGTTAACCAATATAAAAACTGATGAACATTACTCTTTATAAACCCTTTAAAATTCTGGAGACAAATTTTAAGACAAATAAGGACTAAAATTTATAAAGAATTTGAGCAAAAAAAATGCTAATAAACTAATTATAATCTAAGAGAAGGAACATGGCTCAGTGGTTAAAGAGTCAGGATCACAATCATATGGTAGAGAGTTCAATTCCTGGACCAGGCTGTGTGTTGTGTTCTTGAGCGAGACACTTTATTTCATGTTGTTCCACTTCACTCATCTGTAGAAATAGGTTGTGACATCACTGGTGCCAAGTTGTATCAGCTGTTGCCTTTCCCTTGGATAACATCAGTGGTATGGTATGCATAGGTGACTGCTAGTCTTCCATAAACAACCTTGCCCAGACTTCCATAAACAAACTTGCCTCAGAGAGGAAGTTCCTAGGTGCACCCCATGGTCATTCATGGCCAAAGTGTGGTCTTAATTTACGAGAAACTTGGGTGCATACTTTGCTAGAAATTCTTTACCATTTCATAGATTAAAAGAGATTACTAGACTACTATTACTGAAAAAGTGTGAAACAAATGTCAAGCAGTTTTTAAATCATTCCACTGATAATATTTATGAAGTGATATAGGGTGTCAAGCTGGCAGAGTTGTTAGCATACTGGCACTAGCGTAGCTAGAGTATGTGATGCCCTGGGCAGCCCTTCCATTTGCTGTCCCTGGACCCCACAAAAAATAAAACACATATTGCCTCCAGCAGACCCAAAAGTGCTGCCTTTTTAAAAGTGCTTGCTGGATAAAATGCTTAGTGGCATTTCATCTGTCTTTACTTTAAGAGTTTAAACTCCATCAAGCTCAACTTTGCCTTTCATCCTTTTGGGATCGATAAAATAAATATCAGTTGAACACTGGGGTTGATGTAACTGCCTTAACCCCGCCTCCAAAATTGCTGGTCTTGTGCCAAAAATTTTAGTGATGCAATAAACTTTCAAAGCAGCAGTGACAAAGGTAATTGGTCAATTCTAAAATAGTTTTAGAAAATGTAAAAGTCATGAAAATCTGACATGGTACTTTTGAGCATTTTTCATCATCCTCATCATTATCATAATTTAAAAACCGCTTTCCATGCTGGCATGGGTTGGATAATTTGACAAGTGCAGACCAGGCAGGAGATTGCACCAAACTTCTGAGTCTATTCTGGTATGGTTTTTACAACTTGATGCCCATCCAAACACCCTGCTGAGGTGAACATATTTATAAATGTTATTTACCACTGAGTGAGTGTTTACAGTAGCCTATGGTTGCTCAGCATGCTAAAGATGGCAGTCAAATCACCACCAAGTTGCACCCAACAAGCTTTAAAAATGGAAATACACATTTAGGTGCAGGCTTGGCTGTATAGTTAGAAGCTTGCTTTTCAACCACATTGTTCTGGGTTCAGACTCACTGTGTGGCACCTTCGACAAATGTTTTCTACTATAACCTTGGGCCAACCAAAGCCTTGTGAGTGGATTTGATAGACAGAAACTCTTAGAAGCTTGTCATATATACATATGTATGTATATTTTTATGTGTGTGTGTTTTTGTGTCTGTGTTTGTCCCAACATTACCACTTGACAGCTGGTGTTGGTGTATTTACATTGCTGTAACTTAGCAGTTCAGCAAAAGTAACTGATAGAATAAGTACTACGTTTAAAAATAAGTCCTGGGGTCAATTTGCTTGTCTAAGACCCTTCAAGGTGGTGCTCCAGCATGGCTGCAGTCAGATGACTGAAACAAGTAAAAGAATAAAAGAATTGAATAATGAATTCCAGAACATATTATGCTTAGATACCAAAAGAATGAAAATACAGGTCACTTGAAACTGGAATGCATTTCATTACAAGTTTGCTCTACAGGACAGATTTTGGGATTGAATAATAATGAGAGTTTATTATATTAGATTGTTCCTAACTTAAGGCTAAAAGTAGAGCTTTTTTCTCTGCATTAAGAAATAAAATACAGTAATGAAGAAAAATTCAAAATAAAATATAAATCTTAATCTAGTTTTGTTGATATTGTGTTTAGCATAATGGGAATAATATTTGATATTTTTTACTAACATCATCTTTAAATAATGTATAAAAGACATTGAGGTTAGAAATAACAGATTAACAAACAGCTAGCAATAGTAAGAGAGAAAAAAAATCACCAAGGGGATGATCAGATTACCAAATTTGTCAATGGTGACATCAAGTGATTAATTGTTGTCCATTAATGAGAAGAAAATAATGGGGAAAGTGATCTTAAACTTATAACAAGTCTTTTGGGGAGATTTATTAAAAATTTGTAGTTAAAATAAATATTTTATTGAGACTGTGACATTAGAAGTCTCTTAAATAGCATTCGGCTGTCATACTGAATTTCAGTGGCAATATTGATTTATAACTTCGAGACAAGGTTACACAGTTGCAAAGAAATGGTATAGTTAATCAAATAGATGTCAATATATAACTGGTATATGTTTGAGTCTATTGTGTGTGTGTGTTGTTATATTTAGGGTTGGTCATTTTTGTTTTTGCCAGTTAATCATACGCTTTATATATTCGTTCTTCACTTCAGTTTTATTATTATTCATATTTTGGTGTCTTTTGTCTGGAAATCTTTCATCACATATTCTGTGACCTCTTCAGCTACTTTCCATCCCACATGTCTCCTCTTGTTCTGATAGTCCATATATATATTCCATATATATATATATATATATATATACAATTAAACCTTGGGAGAGTCATTATGCCGGTAATAAACACACGCACTGGTTCAGTCCTTTATTAATTTATATAGTTTTTTGTTAAATTATTTCATTGCACTCTTGCAATCTCTTCAGTAACTTGTCTCTCCACTTCCATTTATTTTGAATATATGATCTGGCGTTGTTTTGGCGTTGTTTCGAAACTGTTTGGTATGAGCATGTGAGTGTGTGCAAGCTCGTATGTGTGCACGCTCATATGTGTGCACGCACTTATGTGTTCGTGCTTATATGTAAGTATGTGCGTCCATATGTGTGTTTGTAACAATTTCGTTTATATCAGATCAGATAGAGACTTTTTAATTAATTTATTTACGTTCATATTCCGCATCATATGTGTGAACAACACATGCAACCATGGGCAATTGTAAGGCCCTCATCTACGTGCATTTGGTGTTTAAAATTGGTTGCGTTTCAGTTATGAGGACCGACTCCTGTATTTGTCGCAACGATGCGTCACCGGGGTGTCTAGACAGGATTTCTATGTTAATTCTGTCCAGTACACCACCATGTTGTTCTTTGGCATGCTGGTAGAGCACCGAGGTTTGTTTTTGGTTATTATAGTCCCTCCAATGTTCGTTTACACGCTCAGCCAAACTTCTTGCCGTCTCACCTATGAATAATGCCACACACTAGACTTCCCAAATAAATGTTGGTTTCTTTCAAAAGTTGTTTTCCTCGCATTCAGTACTAAAATGTGTTTATTTGGGAAGTCTAGTGTGTGGCATTATTCTGTAGTAATGCCCTTTATATATATATAAACGAATAAGTATATTCTTGGGAATAGAAATTTCCCATACAAATTTTTTTTGCACACTAGCTTCCTGATAAAATTCTTGTAAGAGATTTTATCCATTTTTGATTGTATTAACCAAAAATGGCGTTAGGAAGGGCATCCAGCTGTAGAAACTCTGCCAAATTAGATTGGCGCCTGGTGTAGCCATCCGGTTGCACCAGTCCTCAGTCAAATCGTCCAACCCATGCTAGCATGGAAAGCGGACGTTAAACGATGATGATGATGATGATGATATATATATACTAAGAATTAATATAAACAGCCAGGTGCAATGTGATACCAAAAAGGAAAAAATTAGTCGCCACTAACGTTTTTTTGTATGCAAGCCAGCGGGACTCGCTCTGAGCACTCTAATTTTTTCATAGTAAACGTGCCAACACACCTACATTGCTAGAAATAGAAGTTAGAATACGCTTAATGCCCCCCTGTCAACATATATCTGACTGCACTCATCCTACAGCATTAAGAGTATTTTAACTCTTATTTCTAGCTATATATATATATATATATATATATATATATATATATCATTCCAAAATGTAACTACATGTGGATCATTGGCAAGTTTTTTTTCTCCGTCTTCCTTTTCTTTACGACTTTCCTCTGTCTCCTGCTTTTGAAGAAGAGCTTTGCTCGAAACGTAAAACATCCTTTCTTTCCTTCACTGAACGTCTTATTAATACTTTGCATGTATCATGTCCTCATGTCATTGTTCTTTCGTGTGTTTTTCTCCATGTTTTTTGGATTAATGATATATGTATACCAGAGATACACTTGTA
>NC_068983.1:106872057-106877926 GCF_001194135.2 Octopus bimaculoides | reverse complement strand
AGTACTTATTCTATCGGTCTCTTTTGCTGAACCGCTAAGTTACAGGGATGTAAACACACCACCATCGGTTGTCAAGCGATGTTGGGGGGACGAACACAGACACACAAACATACACACACGCATACATATATATATACATATATACGACGGGCTTCTTTCAGTTTCCGTCTGCCAAATCCACTCACAAGGCTTTGGTCGGCCCGAGGCTATAGTGGAAGACACTTGCCCAAGGTGCCACGCAGTGAGAATGAACCCAAAACCATGTGGTTGGTAAGCAAGCTACTTACCACACAGCCACTACTTGCCTTCCTTATCTTTTGCTGAGCTTTGCTTTCATTGCCTTTTTTATTTATTCTTCTTCACATCACCTACCTATACTATCACAGCTATCACCTATGCACATAGCAGCTCATGCCTTTAAGTCCAAACAATTCTCTCACCTCACTCAAATTAACATTGCCTATCCTATGCAACCCATTCCTCACTTGCTTCTTCAAGTCTTCATTTAAAAATGAATAAAATAGTATGATTATCAGAATTTATAAAACTGATTATAAACTGTGATCGATTTTTTGAAACATTTTTTAGTTTCATTTTTTGTCTTCGGTTTTTTTGGTTTTTTTTTTTAGCATTTTTAAAGTTTGTAGTATCAAACCTACCAACTTTTTGTTACTTATAAATTCAAGCATTTTTTTTTTTAAACTTTGATGGTGCTTCTCCAATCCCAAGAAAAATTTGCCCCTAAGTATTTGACATTTTATGCTTCAAAATAACTATGTCCCAGAAAAGGTTCTCTGGTTTATTGATCCTAACTTGATTTTTTTGTAAATTGATTCAATTAAGTTAATCAGCACTTAATCAACCTGTAAAAATCAATCAGAGTAAGTGCACAATTCACTTGTAGCATTCTATACTGATTCATTAGTTCTCTTTCTATTTCTTTATTTAAAAAATTTGTTTTTTGTTTTTTTACGTGTGTATTTTTTGTTTCTTTTTTTTTTTTTGCCAATTTGAAATTCTGAAGGGAAAGAATTTTGGTCAATTCTGCAAATTTAAACGTCATGCATCATTAAAAGTTTTCTTTTTCACATAGTATTGATAACTTTAGATGCTTGAATACCACTATTTTTATAATTCAATTATTTTTACCATATTAATGAAGTTCAATAAAATTAATGAAAATTAAACTTTAATGCATTTTTCTGAATTCAAATATGTTTTATTTTTTATCGTTCATTTTAAATTCTTCAATTTTTCCATCCAAACTCATTTGATTTAAAATCATTCTCGAACTCGTGAATATCAAAATACATAATTGTTAAAATTACTTTGGCTTGAAATAACCAACAGACAGTGGTATTCTGAATGCAAAACCCAGAGCGATAGCAATATATTTTGAGCAGTTGTCGTTGTCATTACCACAGATGCTTACACAACCGCTACCACCACCATGGTCATGATGATGATCATCATCATTATTTTATATTCGCTTTCCAGACTAGCATGGATTGAACAAGCTGTCACAGATAGAATGACTTCACATTTGAAGTTAATACCCCAGCCCACTAGATGGATTGGTGACCATGTCTCACTCATTTTTGGCATGGCTTCTGTGTTTTAATGTCCTTCCTAATGACAACCATTTTACAGAGTGTGTTAGATGCATTTTATTGGAGCAAGACTAAAGAATCCTCTCTACCCTGTAGATGAAGAATGAGTCTTATGAAATTACATTTCATAAGACCAATTCCTAATCACATATTTACCATGGAAAGGATGGTCTACTTGTTTCATAACTGTTTTAATTTTTCTGCCAATGGTCAATTTTTCAATAAGTATTAATTAAGATCTATCTCACTAAAAACGCTCATATATTTATTCCAACAAACATTATCCATTGGGCTTATATTGCATTTTTAATTACCATATGGCATTTAGTCTCATCAAACAATTCATTTGAGAACTATCAACTTCTCTAGTAACATTGTATTCCAATTTTACTCCCTTATTTTGCTTCTTATTTTGCTAATTTTTTCCCCACAGAAGTGGATCATGAGAGTGAAACACAGAACCTACATTTCACACAGACAATTAAGATGAAAGGACATAAACTAGACTAATAACACAAAAGCCATGAATTCATACTTGCCTCTGATAGTTTTGATTTGTTTCTTAAGAAGGCACATAACTGAACATGCTTCAAGTTCTCTGTCATTCAGAAACATTTTAAGTAAGTGCTCTGTAAAGATTACATAGGTTAAATTTGGTTTCTAAGAAGTGAAGTTTACAGTCTTTGTGTGTTTTTGAAACACACAGTCTCAAATTTCTCATCCACTTAACATTATTGGTACTAAAGCAACTTTATTGAAACCTTATGGCTCAAAAGAACATATCATATCTTACCATTTGTTTCTAAATTATGCCTAGCCCTTTCTTCATTGTAGATATTACTATAGTAACTGAATCCTTTTAAACTGTTATGAGCATAATTACATATAAAAACATATTGAAGATTACATAATTAATTGTTAGAAATTAAGTTTATGGTTGCTTTATCTATTCTTAATTTGTTTAGCTTGATTTCATCCATTTTGTTACATCATAGTAAAGAATGTATCAGTATATTTTAAATTCAGAAACCATCATCATCATCATTTAATGTCCGTTGTCCATGCTGGCATGAATTGGATACTGTGACCAGAGTTGATAAGCTGGTAGGGCAGCACCAAACTCCTGTCTGATTAAAGCATGGTTTCTAAGTTGGATGCCCTTCCTAATGCCAACCATTTTACAGAGTGTGTTAGGTGCTTTTACATGGCACCACATGGGTGCTTTAACGTGGTACCACATGAGCACTTTTATATAGCACCACACAGGTGCTTTTATGTGATGCTGCATGAGCATTTTTACATGTTGCTGCATATATTTCATATATTTTGTTTAAAGTGACTAGATTTTGGGGACGAAAAAGAAGAAAAACTTAAAAATAAAGCTTTTTCACCTTTGAAGTTTGTATTGGTGTTGTAAGTTTTGTACTGAAATTAACAAAAAGAATATCATTATCAGTAATATAAATTCAAAAGAAAACAAAAAAGCTTTCCCTATAGAAAAAAAAGTGCTAACCATCTAGACAGTATTTCTCTCAGTAAGTCCCCCAAAAAGTCTCTCCCCATAAGCCTCACATAAAGTTTGTACTTTTCTTCTTTGGAGAAGTAGATTAAGTCTAGTACATACAACACAGATTTTTTTACACTTTCCAACAGACAATTTGTCTGTCTGCTTCAGATGAAGTTCTCTGATGCCTGGCATGTGGATGTTGTCTAAAATTAGTGAAGTGCCCCCCTTTACTTGCAATAACAATAAACCCTACAAGTCTTTTAAGTAATCATATTTGAAATTTCCATCATGGCATTATTTTCTTGCCTGCTATCTGAGAAACATTGGAACACGACATAAGAATTCAGAGTCATAGAGCCCAGAACTTTCATGAATACCTACTTTGTCCACTTCCATGTTACACCCAAAGCAGTGTATGTTACAAGGATCAACTCCACCAATATAATGATTGTGCTATTCAATAATTTCTGGCTTTTGTTTCTCTCATTTTGTGATTGGCTGCTTTCAATTTTGCAAAATTTTCTGATGACAACAAAATTATGTTTCCTTATTTTTACACTCAACAGCAAGGCAGTGAGTAAAATTGTGATGCTACAACATTGCATATCTGGAATATTTTTTGTTTAACACTTCAAGGTAACACCTTTTAGTTTCTTGATATATTTCTGTTTCAAGAGTGTTTTGACAGTACAAATTATGAAACAAAACTGGAGATGTGTAGATATTGTCAATGTAGAAGTGATAATCTATGTGTAAAATTAGGGAAGAAGTTTCATGACAACCCTTTTGTATCTTTGTCTGTTGCTTTGCCTCCTCTTATACTTTACTCCTATACATGATAATAGTATGCATATAACCTGGACTTGGTTTACAGAGCATTCACACTTCATCCCAAACTTATGCTACTGTTCATTCAGTATATACAGCATATCTGAATATCTTCCCTGAAACCCAGACTTTCACTTGCAGAAATTTCTTTCTTTGTACATTGACCTCTGTGATAAGAGAGGGACTACACTTTGAAGCATCTGAGAATCCATCAGGTCCATCATTTTCAACCAAAGGTGTATTCAGAATTAATAAAGATAGCATAAATCTACACATCTAAAAGCTGAAGCAAAACATAGGGCATCCTGTGAGAGATTTACTTAGAATAATCAGTGAAACATGCATCATTTTTTTATTAGACCCCATGTTAAGCAATTCCAGGACTGCCTTCATCTCATTTTCATTCGGCCTCAGACTAAGGTCTTTTTCTCAAGGTAGTTTCACTTTATTATAACTTTTAGCTTTCTCCACAATTGCTTCAACGAGGTCTGGAGTAAATAAAACCAAAAAATAATCTACTGATTCTGAGTAGTTCAGACTGATGTAATTTACTTACCTGGTTTGTTTCAAAAATTAAAAATTATGCTCTAGAGTTGTATCTATCTTAATATAGCATTAAGCTGCAGATCTTCATTGCCAAAGGAATCTAAAGATTTGGTATCTTCTGATTCTGATACCTTATAATTTGAAGAATGTTAGAGTCATCATATTCTTCAGAACTAGCATTGGATATTCTCGCAAAATAAAAGTAAAATTATAAAAAGTCTATCATAACTAAAGGTTCCCAATTTATGCATGTGTGCATGTGTGCATGTGTGTGTGTGTGTGTGTTCATGCATGCATGCATGTGTGCATGTGTGTATCTACTAAAATTACTTTTAATAGTTGCATTATTATGATGTGAGAGCAGGCAGTGATAATTACTCGTAGTATTACACTGTAACAAAATTATACTGCACAAGAAGGTGTATCAGTTTCATAGTGTAATGAAAGCAAAACAGCAGGGCAGTGGCATACTTTCAATATAGCAAAACACTTACAACAAAGTCTACTATTCACAGAGGAAAAAAAAAATTAAGGAGGTTGATTTAACAAGTCATAAGTTATGTGCAATTGCAACTATGTTTATTTACAGCCACAATGATGGCTTAATACAATCTTACAGAAAACCAAGATAGTGACTTTCACCAAGATAACAGTTAACAAAATGTATCTACTACTTAAAGTGAACTATTAGTGTAGACAATAACAATTAATTTAAGGTTACTTTTGTTGCTCTTGTGAAATTTGATACATAACTTCTAGAGTAATTCATTTCAGACAAAACACAATTCTAAATTTCATCTATGTTTTCCTCGTTGTTTTCAAGATTGCTGTCCTTTATACTGAAATCTTTACTGTCCTTATATGTGATCACTTATATGTGATCTTTACTGTCGTTATATGTGATTTTATTAAAGCTCTTAGGAGTCATTAGATCATTGCATTTTCCCTCCTCTTTTCTCAACAAATATGTTTACTTGATAAGAAACTTTGGTATATCAATATATATATATATATATATATATATAACGTGAGAGAGTTAGGGGTTGGGGGTTCAACCCACTAAGGGATAGTATCTATCCAGTATATTGCTGGAAGGGTACCCAATTATTGCTACATTAGCGTTATACTAGGTGCAATCAATGGGAGCGGGTAAAAGAGGAGGTTTTACCCAAAATTTGTGTAACAATTAGAAAATGGAGGATAATATGCTGAACCCAACTACTTGCAGACGGTGTATCCCGTTGAATTCATTAATTTAATTCATAGCAAAAGTGACAAAAAAAGGAAGAAAAGAAAAAGAAAGAAAGAACCAAAGCACAGGTGTCTATGGCAGACTATGTTATTTTGCCAACATGGTTTACATATAGAAGTACAAAGT
>NC_068983.1:106871119-106872013 GCF_001194135.2 Octopus bimaculoides | reverse complement strand
TACAGCTGTTTCGGCCTAGTTTTAGCAAGCCCCATTCTATCCGAATATTCCTTTCCGGAGTGATTATCGGATGACATTTTGAAATGGGGTTACATGCCCGAACCTCTAGGCCTCTTCAGAGATTCACAAAGGGTTACATACAAATGTAAAGCAAGAGGTAAAAACAGAGGTGTGGTAGAGACCAGAAGAAAAACAACAGCAAAAATAAGATAGAAATAAAAATAAAAAATAAAATTGAAATCAAAATATAAAAATAAGGGTACAGCAGGAAAAAAAAAAAATAATAATAATAATAAAGAATACATAAATGAAGGTATAGCATGTGGGACAAGCAAAAATATTTTTAAAAAAATATATGTAAAAAACCCTTAAAAATACAAGGCACCCAAAAAGCCTACAAACATTATAGATAGGTCGCTATAGGCACTCCAATGCACATCTATATGTGTGGGTTCGTGTGCACAGCCTTACTCGGATGTCCCCTTACTCTCATGTGTGCATATACAAGTTTTTATAAGCAAACATTCCACCACATACGTTGTTTGTGGCATCAGCGCTATTAGCCGTATCTAGAAAGCTGTAAGTGTTTTTTAGAAAGGAAGTTTTGTTGAGTGTGTGTCATTTCTGTATATATTGGAAGGTTCTCTGTAGAAGTTCATTTTATACAAGTTATTAATGTTCTAGTAGCAATAACAGTGATGGTGACGATGATGGTGACAACAACAACAATAACAACAACAATAATATGCCAAACTTTCAAACTTAGCGGTGTAAGATATCCTGTTGCCTCTTCCAACGGCTCTACCATTCTGCTGCTAATGGGGGAGGGTTAATTACTACCGTTAACTTCCTCCTTCCAATTGGGCAACTATTGTTTTAAACTGCCTACGCTTA
>NC_068983.1:106866036-106869006 GCF_001194135.2 Octopus bimaculoides | reverse complement strand
AATGGGGAGGTGTTGAAAAATTTCTGACTTTGGGCAAAAGAAAATACAGGAGGATCAGCTAATTATAATTTCATTCAATATATATTCGCCTCTCAGATTCACACACTTATTGTTGTGGCCCTTCAGTTTTTACTAAGCCCTGTAAAAGAACTCAGAAGGCTTTTTGTGATACTCTTAAAGCAAGGAACTTTTCAGCATCCTACATATATATATATATATATATATATATATATATCAACAATAATAATAATAAGGATTATTACAAAGTGGTATAGCAAACATTTTGAGTAATCCCTTACTATTTATGTGTGTGTGTATCTATCTATCTATCTATCTATCTATATATATATATATATATACATACCCTTAAAGCAAGGAACTTTCAGCATCATCTCATATATATATATAATTGTATCAAGAACTTATAATCCTTTAAGGGAAGCTAGCATCTTAGTCCTCTGGTTTATACCAATGTTCTGTGAGAACTAAACATATTAGTTTTGCATTGATAAATATATAGCTATTTAAAATATTTATGAATGAGAAAAAGAAGAAAATGGAGAAATTGATATGCAGACATCAGTTTATTTAAAGATATTCAAATCTATATAATGAAATTCTAGTCCTACAGCCGTTTCCATATCCAATTAGTTAAATTACAGAAACCAAATTAAATTAATTTAATTCAAATTTTCATGTTAAAGCTGGTTAATTGGGTATTTCATCAGGGAAGAATTTTCCAAAAGAGAGTTACATTTCAATGTGTTAGTTGACCCATGATAGACTCAGATGTATGCATTTTAGAATGAGTGTGTTGTTTTTAAAAAAAAGTTATTTTCATATATATACATATAAACAAATACGTTTGATATATTTGTTACTATTTACATGTGTGTGTGTGTGTGCGTGTGTGTTTAAAATACATTCAATTTCATGGAAGCTTTATGCTAATGAAACTCTTGCTGTAATTACATATAACAGATTTTCCCATTGAGTTCCATATTACATAGCATGGAAGTCAGTAGGAAAATAGGTTTCTCATTAAAAGATCTCACAATATATTAAGACTTTTCAAGAATGTGAAGCTGCCATTATACAAGGGATACCTTTAAATAAAAAGTATTCCAGTCAACTAGAGTAAAATATAAATATACTCCAATCTACTGAATTTTGTTTTATTCAAGTAGTGTTAGCATATCAGTTCTTTCTTAACAATTGTTAATCTAATAGTATTATGCAAATTAGCTCATCCTCTTTGAATTAAGATGTAGCTATATGATTACAAGCTGGTGGAGAAAAGGGGGTCTAGGCATAACAGCAACTAGAATTGAGTGAACTCTGTCAAGAAATTGAAAATGCTTCTAAAAAAAAATCTGTGCAGTTAGTTTGACACCCATGCTATGCTATCAAGCACTTGTGTTATACTATTTGAATGGCATGTTTTAAAAATATATTTCATCTCGGCATGCATGATTATCTAAAATTCATGCTGTGTTGGTGTATTAATAATTTATTCATTAGTCTGAGCAAACAAAGCAGTACTTGTGACCTTTTTAGGTCTTTCTTTAGTAAGTGATCAGTTGGCAGTTGCAGCAGAAATTATGGTAGTTGTTAGAGGAAAATGTAAATATATTTACACAGCTCATTATGTAGGTGAATGTGAAGAACACAGTATTTTAGAAGTGAGATCCATAAACTCATATAAGGTGTGCATTTCTGCTTTGTTAGAAATTTTCCATGATGGAATTATTTATGACTAATCCTTTTCTTTGCAATTTTAACAATTTAGGATAACAAAACTGGATAAAATATAGTGTCTCCTTCAATGATTATCAGAAATTGTCAGGCCATGTATGTACAGAAAATGCTACAATTTGTGCTAAAATATCTCATGAGCAGAAGAACAGTGATATAATTCTCTTTCTTAGCTATTTATTGTCTTGTTGACAAATGCTACATATTTAAGTCAGAAAATCTTAAAAGGGCAGTTTTCATTGAAGGTAAAGTTTCATTATTGCTATTATTTTTAACATCAGAATTAACTACTTTAAATGTTGTGATTAGATAAAATATTAAGAATTAACTATCAATACCAGTTCGCCAAGGAAGCAAGGGAGACAACTAAAGACATTCTAGATAATTAGGTTTCATCAGTGGAAGTATAGACTTCATTTATACATGCTGAAGCAACTAACATACCACATAAAATGTGCATAGGAAACATTGAGCAGTACTAGAAAATTAAATTAATTGATAATTTAATGATAAGGAAATGCATTCCATATATTTAAGTAATTAACAGGTGAGTTGATTACTTCTGAGGTTTTCAGCATTAGAAGTAACCACAGTAGAGTTAAATACTGAAATTAGAAGCATTGATAATAGATTAATTTTACTTTGAAGAGTGACTTAGTGTCAACATATATTTAGAAAAAAAATATTACTATCATTTTAATGTCCGAAGCAGAAGAATATCTTGAAGCTAGTTTATGACCTCCTTAATATCAATTTTTCTGCCATTAATTCAACTGCCTTTGATGAACCTGTCAGTAATATCTCACTTTCAATGAAAATTCTTCCCCTCATACCATTACCCCCTACTTTACAGCTGATATAATATCTCACACCAAAACATAACACATTAACTCTTCCTCAGAAGGATAATCATTCTGGAGCTCCTTCCTTGTCATGTTTCCTCACTCCTCAAGAGCATCTTTTATATTTTATCTTTTACTTGTTTCAGTTAATTGACTGTGGACATGCTGAGACACTGCCTTGAAGGGTTTTAGTGAAACAAATCATTGATCCCCAATACTTATTTTTCTTTTTAAGCCTGGTACTTATTGTATCAGTCTCTTTTGCCGAACCACTAAGTTACAGGGATGTAAACACACCAACACTAGCTGTCAGGGGGGGGGGGGTGACAAACACAGACACAAAGACACACACACATAGATGTATGTACACACA
>NC_068983.1:106864727-106865964 GCF_001194135.2 Octopus bimaculoides | reverse complement strand
TATATATATATATATATATATATATATATATATATATTTACAACAGGCTTTTTTCAGTTTTTTGTCTACCAAATCTTCTCACAAGGCTTTGGCCAACCTGAGGCTACAGTAGAAGACACTTGCCCAAGATGCAACACAATGGAAATGAACCCAGAATCAAGTGGTTGGGAAGCAAGCTTCTCATCACATAGCCATGCCTGCACCTAACTTCCTGCTTACAAAACCTTGATGAAGAGCATTATTAAACTATTATTGAATTCTTTGTCAACGGAATATCTTTCTATTTCAGTCTTTGAAGCTATCTTTTATCTTTTACTTGTTTCAGTCCTAAGAAAAATTTTTAGTCGAATGAATTGAACCTGGTACTTTTTATTTTAAGCCTGGTACTTACTCTATCTGTTTCTTTTGCTGAACTGCTAGGTTATGAGGACTTAAACACACCAACACCAGTTGTCAAGCAGTGGTAGGGGACAAACACACATAGAAAGGTACACACACAGGCGTGGCTGTGTGGTAAGAAGCTTGCTTCCCAAACTCATGGTTTCGAGTTTAGTCCCACTGCATGGTACCTTGGACAAGATTTGGTAAGCAGAAACTGAAAGAAGCCCATCGCATATTTACATGTGTATAGTTACATGTGTGTCTTTGTGCCTGCATCTGTCCCCCCCCCATACCACTTTGCAACCAATGTTGGTGTATTTACATCCCTGTAACTTAGCAGTTCAGCAATAGAGACCAATAAGATAAGTTCTAGGTTTAAAAAAGTACTGGGGTAGATTTGTTCAACTAAAACCTTTCAAGGTATGGTTGCAGTCAACTGCCTGAAATAAGAAAAACAAAATGAATATATATATATATATATATATTTATATACATATACAATGAACTTCTTTCAGTTTACATCTACTGAATCAACTTACAAGGCTTTGATTAGCCTGAGGCTATAGTAGAAGACACTTGCCCAAGGTGCCATGCAGTGGGAATGAACCCAGAATTATGTGGTTAGGAAGCAAACTTCTTATGATACAGCCATACCTGCACCTATGGTTATAAAGAAGCTAAGGTTAGCCCATAATATGACACCACAATATAGCAATGGATTTTCCATTGGTCTCAAACAACATTCAGTTGTTTTACCAGCTTGTGAAATCAGAGTATAAACAGCTGAGTATTCCATAGACATGTATACTTCAAATGCAATTCCCATGTTAAATTAGAACAATTTTGAAATACAAAT
>NC_068983.1:106847227-106859727 GCF_001194135.2 Octopus bimaculoides | reverse complement strand
TCGGCCTTCACCAGTAATTAATAATAATAATAATATATATATATATATCTTTTACTCTTTTACTTGTTTCAGTCATTTGACTGCGGCCATGCTGGAGCACCGCCTTTAGTCGAGCAAATCGACCCCAGGACTTATTCGTTGTAAGCCTAGTACTTATTCTATCGGTCTCTTTTGCCGAACCGCTAAGTTACGGGGACGTAAACACACCAGCATAGGTTGTCAAGTGATGTTGGAGGGAAAAACACAGACACAGATATATACACACACAAACATATACATATAAATATATACGACAGGCTTCTTTCAGTTTCTGTCTACCAAATCCACTCACAAGGCTTTGGTCGGTCCAAGGCTATAGTAGTAGACACTTGCCCAAGGTGCCACGCAGTGGGAATGAACCCAGAACCATGTGGTTGGTAAGCAAGCTACTTACCACACAGCCACTCCTGTGCCTATAAATATATATATATATATATATATATATATATAGATAGATAGATAGATAGATAGATAGATAGATAGATAGATATATTTGTATATATATATATATATATAGTATATATAGATAGATATATAGATATAAATACTTACATATATATATAGATATAGATATACCGGAGTAAGCACATAGGTATAGATATATATATTTATATATATATATATATATATATATGTATGCATGTATACACATATATTTATATACATACATATACATTATACATATATATATATATACATATACATTGTGTGTGTGTGTGTGTGTGTGTGTGTGTGTGTGTGTGTGTGTGTATGTGTGTGCTCGTAAACTATAAAAGTCAGGAGGTGTAAGAAGTGAATAGATATTTATTTAACCATGTGACATCCTTAAGTTTACAGCCATTTCACAATTGTCTTCATATAGTAATGATATCAGTGTGGAAGAAATTATGCTTACACGCTTACATTAATATGCATGCTTGACATTATAGAATATAGTTAAGGCAGTGAGTTGGCAGAAACATTAGCACACCAGGCGAAATGCTTACCGGTATTTCATCTATCTTTACCCTCTGAGTTCAAATTCCGCCAAGGTTGACTTTGCTTTCATCTTTTCAGGGTCGATTAAATAAGTACCAGTTATGTACTGGGGTGGATATAATCGACTTAATCCGTTTGTCTGTCCTTGTTTGTCCCCTCTGTGTGTAGCCTCTTGTGGGCAATAAAGAAATAAGAAACATTAGCACGCCAGGTGAAATGCTTACAAGTATTTCATTTGTCTTCACGTTCTGAGTTCAAATTCTGCTGATGTCAACTTTTTTGCCTTTCATCCTTTCGAGGTCGATAAATTGAGTACCAGTTGCATACTGGGGTTGATCTAATCGACTGACTCGCTCCCCCAAAATTTCGGGCTTTGTGCTTAGAGTAGAAAAGATTATACAACATAGTTGTACCAATTATAAAAGCCAGCAGCTCATCAGGTTATAAGAGCATCATGCTTACAGCAATTCAGCAAAAGTGATCGATAGAATAAGTACTAGGCTTACAAAGAATAAGTCCTGGGGTCAATTTGTTCTACTAAAAGGCGGTGCTCCAGCACTGCCACAGTCAAATGACTGAACCAAATAAAAGAATAAAAGTATATATATATATAAACACACACACACACACACACACACACACACACACACACACATATATATATGCATACACACACACACACACACACACACACATACATTTTGTCCCAAGCATGAAAATGAGAGCGCCAAGACGATGATGATGATGATGATGATGATGATGATGATGGTGATGACAATGACGACGACGACGATGATGATGATGATGATGATGATGATGATGATGATGATGATGATGATAATGATGATGATTATGGCCATGGTGGTAATGGTGACAACGATGATGATGATGATGTTAATTTCCAATAAAATATATTGTATAAGTGTTTGAAAATAATCAAAAATTTTGAAAGATCTCCATGAAAATGATTCCCTTTTACTACATTGATTTCTCGATGAAAGCTGGGATTTTTTTTTTTGTTTTTTGATTTTTTTTTTTTTTTGAAAGAGCATAACCAGAAGTTCTTACATTAAATTACGACGGGGGGGGGGACTTTTAATTTAGATGTGAACACTTTAAAACAGGCAATTATGTATCAAAGAATCTGGAATGGTCTCAGTTGAATTGGTAGCAAAAGAGTTACAAAATCCCTTAGAAAAAAAAATATATCAAATGCAAATCACCTGCCAGCATGCAATTGGTAACATGATAGCAATCCTTTCATCTAATGGCGGCAGTTACTATAGAACTAAACACACATACATGCTGAAAGGGACTGTGTAATATAAAATGGATACTTTTTTTTTTTTATCTCGCACAACATTGTGATAAACAGAGTCAGCAGATTGACCTTTCATAATCAGAAGCATCTATAGATGGATGATTGGAGCTACTCATTCCTAATAGGAGTGAAATGAGAGTCATGGCATTTATATTTACCCCAAGGTTATTTAGCAGTTAAGTGAAATATCTATAATCAAGAGTCAAACTTAAATTATAGTGTCAATTCTCCTATTCAGGAACGTTCTATTTTTGTTATAGTGTCCAACGACTTACTATGTGTCAAGCTTACATACAGCTGGGAGTCATAATGGATAAGTGGATGCAGAGATGTCTATTCAGATCAAGATTAAGTATCTATACAATACAATATAATACTTCTGTGCGAAGCCTTTAGTAAGATACTTTCATTTGCTTAATTCAGCTTACTACAGACCAGGTAATAAGAGTGAGAGGGAGAGAGAAAGGGGGAGAGAGAGGCCAGGGAGAGAGAAAATGTGGTAAATAAGTATGGAAAAAACTAAATAAAAAGATCAAATAGACTAAAAAATAAATTAAAATAATACAAATAATAATAATAATAACAATAATAATAATAATAATAATGATGATGATGATGATGATGATAGTAATAATATGAAGGAGATTGAAATTAAGCAAAGACAGACAAATGCATGAAGGAGATTGAAATAGAATGCCTGGCAGATCTCCTACAGAAAGTTTGTCTCTTAGAGATAGCAAGGATTATCAGAAGGGTTCTAAGCACTTGGAAGACTGCTGAAAACTTGTGGCTACTCACTATCCACATAATTTCTACCAGGAATAAGACCAAACCTGAGCCAAACCAAAATAAGAATTATAATAATAATGATAATCCTTTCTACTATAGGTACAAGGCCTGAAATTTGAAAGGAGGGGACTAGTCGATTACATCGACCCCAGTGATTCACAGGTACTTAATTTATTGACCCCCAAAAGATGAAAGGCAAAGTCGACCTCAATGGAATTCAGAACATAGCATTGGGTGAAATACCACTAAGAATTTCGTCCTGCATGCTAACAATTCTTCCAGCTTGCTGCGTTCAATAATAATAATAATAATAATAATAATAAAACTAAAGTGAAGATCAAATAGGGTGTGTATTTAATTGACAAAAGATGACCATTTCCACATATAACAGTAACTGTTCTACATCAAAAATCTTGCAAAACAAATACAAAAAATTAGAAATGGAAATCTTAACTTAACCCTTTACTAATACAGTTCTGTTTAAGAGATGAGGAATTATGTACATTATTTACATTTCACGGATATTTGTCCTCATTTTGATTGCTGTGTTAACAACAAACAAGATGAGGACAAATATCTGTCAAATGTAAATAATGTAAATAATTAACGCTTTGCTATTAGGTTGTCAAGTACGAAATTTGTAGGAAAGAAAAAATGTTTGCTAATATTTTGTAAATACAATGAATAGTTTTATTCATCAAAGTATGCACCCGTATGTCAATATATTTTTGCTATTTCAGCGGTAGCTTGTCCAGCCCAGAACTGTACAAACCTGGCAATCTAGTGTCTATAAAATCTTGGAAGGCCTGTTTTACAGCATCATCGGAATTAAATTTCTTCCTGTCAAAATGTTATCCAAATTCTGGAAGAAGTGGTAGTCGGTGGGGACAAGATCAGGTGAGTATGGTGGATGATGGAGAATTTCCAACTCCAACTCCTGTAGTTTTGCCAATGTCATTTTTGCGATGTGTGGTCTGGCATTGTCTTGCAATAAAACAGGATTGGATCTGTTGACTAATCTGGGCTGTTTTTTAGTAAGTTTCTGCATCATTTGGTCCAGTTGGCTGCAGTATATTTCAGCCGTGATTGATAAGCCAGATTTAATGAAATCATAATGGATCACACCTGCCCCAGACAACCAAGCACACACCATCAGCTTCTTTTGATGAATTTTGCTTTTTGGACTGCGTTTTGGTGGCTCATCTTTGTCCAACCATTGTGCTGAATGTTTATTATTGTTGTATTGGATCCATTTTTCATCACGTTACAATTCGATTCCAAAATGATTCATTTTTGTGACGAGAAAGTAGCATAATGCATGCTTCCAAACGTTGCTGTTTCTGATTTTCATTGAGTTCATGTGGAACCCACTTACCCAACTTTTTCACTTTACCAATTTGAACTTGGTGAGTCAATATTGTTTGCTTGATAACACCAAACAACAACGATAATTCACAGGCACTTTGAGATGGATCTGACTTGACTTGATAATGGCTTTCAGTTCGTCATTATCCACCTTTGTTTCTGGTCGACCACGTTGCTCATTTGTGAGGTCAAATTTACCAGAACGAAATTTTACAAACCAATTTGATACTGTCTGCTGTGTAATAACATTAGAATGAAATACTCCATTAATATTCCAACCTGTCTGTGATGCTGTATTTCCAAGAAAGAACTCATATTTCAAAACTGTACAAATTTCAGACTTATCCATCTCCAAACAAAAATAGCAAAAAATGATTTATCAATACTTTATATAGTGCAAAATGAGTTAGAATAAGGAAATAGATGTGTCAGCTTTCCAACAAAAAATAAAGATTGTCAAAATATAATAATGGCACAAAATGAGCAGGTATCAAAGTTTACCATATAACTTACTACAAATTTCATACTTGACAACCTAATATCTAAACTAGCCATATCCAACCCATATTCAACCCGATTTATGTTCAAACTAGATCTCATGTTATTCTAAAAATACACAATCACATGATCAAGATCTTGAAGCTTCAAGATAATTAATGATAGATTAAAAATAATGTGAATAAATAAGCATTATATTTGACAAAGTAGTCTGAATGCTAAAGGGTTAAAAAAGAAACTGATAAGGTGCTTGCCTTCATATTAGGATCAAATCCTTCTCTCACATAAGGAATGAATAAATAAACTGAGATATTATACCTCAATATTATCATTTATTTTCATTATATCAGTTTTATTATACCTACCTGATACGCAAATTTCAGATCTAGATTCATGGACAGCTTAATTAATGTTATGCAACATTGAAGATTACAATATTATACACTTGCTGACTCAGTACACCAAGCTGAAAATAGGTACCAAGTTATGTGCAATTATCACTACCATATGGAGGAGTAAGTAACAGGTAATTTGTTGGTTTGTTGTACACTGTTCTTGTCAACCTGCCAGCCTAACATAGATTACAAGAAGTTACAGTTACTGTACTCACTCATAGACCAGAATCCTCAGCCATCTTAAGATACTTTGACTTTTCTTTAAATATTTCATCTAAGAGGCTCAGTTGATATAGCCTCACATTGGTTATGTTGTTATTGTTGTTGTTGAACTTGTTGCTATTGTTATTTTGTGGTTACTGTAGCTGCTACTGCTGTTGTTGTTTAGTTCCTGGTCAGCCTTGAATGAGCTGACCTGTGACCACAGACATTCCATTTATGAACATCTCATCTTTTTTCTCAGGTATTGCATACCTAGGATTACATTACACATCATCACACCTTCCTCTTTAAGATGATAAAGTGTCATTCAAAGGACTTTTGGCTACTATTTTTCATTAGCTGAGACCGATAAGGTTTGAAGCAGTTCAGGTGCAACCTCAACTTCTAAGGATGATATTTATAAGGAAGACTTAACATTGGCCATAGTTTTTAAGTGCTACACCACAACTGATATCTGGATTCACTCTGGGTTTTTGAATATATAATTTAAGGCTTTAAATATCCTAATTAATTCCTGCATGTCTCATAAAACATGTCATTCATAATTTTCATAAACAAAAGTATAATTATCTCATTAACATTCAGATTTCTCTATCAAATGTAATCCTTTCTACTTATAGACATAAGACCTGAAATTTTGAGGGAGGGAGCCAATCAATAGATTGACCCCAGTATGCAACTGGTACTTAATTTATCAACCCTGAAAGGATGAAAGGCAAAGTTGACCTCAGCAGGATTTGAACTTAGAATGTAAAGACAGATAAAATACTGCCAAGCATTTCGCCCAGCATGCTACTGATTCTGCCAGCTCACTGCCTTGTCTATCAAATGTAATAGTTGTTTATTCACATTGTTTTGAATTAATCAAGCATTACCTTGTTGCTCTGAGATTTTGATGATGTGATTGCCTATTTTTAGAATAACATTAAAGGAGAGGAGATGTGAGAGGCCAGAATCTAACTGATTTAAACAAAAAGCAGGTAGAATATTTTGGCTGAATATGACTGGTTTAAATGCTAAAGAGTTGATAAAACAAGGTAAAATATTGGCTTCAAATTTTGGCACAAGGCCAGCAATTTTGGGGAAAGGGATTAAATCAACCCCAGTGTGTAACTGGTACTTATTTTATCAACCCCCAAAAGGATGAAAGACAAAATCAGAATGTAAAGTCAAAGCAAGGTAAAATAGTAATGTTTCTTTTCTATGGTTTTCTGAATTTTTCACTTTAAAATATGCTTTTTGTTTTTATTTACTTTACAAGCAAAGTGCATCAGTATTTTTTTTCTTTGATCTTCAGGGTACCATAAAGGCAAAAAGATTAGGAGCCAGTGGCCTATAAATACAAAATACTATGATGGTCACAGCTGGAGAGCTTTTGATCATAGTTCTATTTGTTTATATCTGACCTGGCCTACATGACAGCAGCAACAACAAATGCACAAGCAGAGTTTCAAATATTAATGGGAAGAAGAGCAAATTTCAGTAAAATTCCAGAGTTGCATGCATGATTGCTTGAATAGGAAATTCACTTTTCAAGTATTGAGTTTTGGGTCTAGTCTCACTGCATAGCACCTTGGGCAAGTACAGCTTATAGTCTAATATAGTCCTTATGAATGATCTTGGTAGAAGGAAACTGAATGAAACTGTGTGAACATGTGTGTGTAGGGGGAAGCACTTGTGCTGATAAGTAAAAGTGCTTGTGCCAGTGACATGTAAAAGCACCCATGCCAGTGTCACATAGAGAGCACCAACAATACTCTGGTTGGCATTAGGAAGGGCATCCAGTTGTAGAAGATAAGCCATATTCAGACTGGATCATGCTTCAGCTCTCCAGCTTACCAGTTCTTGTCAAGTCATCTAACCCATGCTAGCATGGAAAGTAAACATTAAATGATGATGATGATGATGATGATATATATCTACATAACTAAGGGGTTCAGCAAAAGAGGATTGACAGGGTGCGTACCTAGCTTAAAATAAGTTCTAGGACTAAATTGATCAGAGTAAATTGTTCAAGATGGTGCTCTCAGCATGGCTGTAGTCTAATGATTAAAACAATGACTCGAAGATTAAAAGTATCTTGGCTTAAAAGATAGACTAAAATTTTGAATTTTAGAATTTGTAGGGTTGGTCACGAGTGATGGATCATCATCATCATCATCATTTAAAGTCCGCCTTCCATGCTGGCATGGGTTGGATGGTTTGACTGGGGATTAGTGAACCACATGGCTGCACCAGGCTCCAATCTGATCTGGCAGAGTTTCTACAGCTGGATGCCCTTCCTAACGCCAACCAGTACGAGAGTGTAGTGGGTGCTTTTACGTGCCACCAGCACAAGGGCCAGTCAGGCGCTACCCGTAACGGCCATGCACAAATGGTGTTTTCCACGTACCACCGGCACAAGTGCCAGTAAGGCAACGCTGGTAACGATCATGCTTGAATGGTACTTTTTATGTGCCACCAGCATGGGGGCCATGCAGCGGCCCTGGCCACGATCACGTTCAGATGGTGCTCTTAGCACTCCACTAGCACGGATGCCAGTCATGCTGTGCTGTCATCAAATTCAATTCCAATTTCACTTGCCTCAACAGGTCTTCACAAGCATAGTTTAGTGTCCAATGAAAGAAAGGTATGCCTAAATGGGCTAGTTACACCACTGGCATAGGCCACCGGTTTTGGTCTCACTTGGCCTGCCGGGTCTTCTCAAAAGAAAAAAAGAAGGTAAATGAGTGCATCATCAAGAGAGCTTGGGTAACTTTGGAGATGACGATGGTGACAGTGATGACTGTGGTAGAAATGATGGTGGTGGTGGTGGTGGTGGTGGTGGTGGTTTTAGTGTTGTTTTTGGTTGCTATTATTGTTGTTGTTGTTGTAAAGGCAGCAAGCTGGCGCTGGGCAAAGTGCTTAGCGAAATTTCGCCCGTCAATACGTTCTGAGTTCAAATTCTGCCAAAGTCAACTTTGCCTTTCATCCTATCGGAGCCTGTAAATTAAGTACCAGTGAAACACTGGGGTCCATGTAATTGACTAGTCCCCACCCCACAAATTTCAAGCCTTGTGCCTCCAGTAGAAGGGATTATCGTTCTTGTTGGTGGTTGTATTACTGTTGTTGTTGTTGTTAGTGGTGGTGGTGGTGGTTGTGGTGGTGGTGGTGTTGGTGGTGGTGGTAGCGGTGGCGGCGGTGGTGACAGTGGTGGTGACAGTGGTGGTGGTGGTGGCATTGGCAGTGGTGGAGATGCTACACAGTTTGGTACATACGCAATAAGCTGGTTTGTGATGTTCCTCTGTTCAGATATCCTCCATTAGGTGATATCTCTTTTCACTCAACTGAAAGAGGGATTTACTTACATGATAACAAGAAAAAAAGTATTTTGTAAACTAGAGAGGGTTTTTACATTTTATTCTCTTCATTGCTATGCAAAAAACTAAAAGATAGAAGCCCTAAGTTTTAAAAGCTGAAGAAATTGTTATGAACTAAGCTATTCAAATTGTATATAATCTCTCTCTTTTGTTTTTATGTTATCTCTTGCTATTTAATTAATATGTTTGTATAAACAACTTAAGAACATTACAACATTGATGGGTCTTTCTGTTTCACATATGTGAACAGAAATAAAGACATGCAGATGTATGCATCTGCCTCTGTGTGTGTGTGTGTGTGTGCGTTTATGTGTACATGTGTGTGTTGTGTGTGTGTGAGTGTGTTTGTCTGTATGTGTGTGTTTATGTATATGCGTGTATATGTGTTATGTGCGTGTGTTTATGTAGTTGTATATGTTTGTGTATATGTGTGTATGTTTGTGTGTGTGTGAGTGTGCACATGTGTGCATGCATGTGTGTGTGCTCGCATGTGTGTATGTGTGTACATGCATGTGTGTGTGCGTGCATGTGTGTGTGTGCATGCATGTGTGTGTGCATGCATGTGTGTGTGCATGCATGTGTGTGTGCATGCATGTGTGTGTGTGCATGGCTGTATGCATGTGTGTGTGTGCATGCGTTTATGTATGTGTGTAAGTGTGTGTTTGTCTGTATGTGTGTGTTTATGTATATGTGTGTGTATGTGTAATGTGTGTGCATTTATGTGTGTGTGTGTGTGTGCGTTTGTGTTTATCTGTATGTATGTGTTTATGTATTTCTATATGTGTGTGCGTGTATATGTGTGTACGTTTATGAGTGTGTTTGTTTGTGTGTATATGTGTGTGTACATATGTGTGTATGCTTGTATGTGTGTGTGTGTATGTTTGTGTGCATGTGTGTGCGCATGTGTGTATGCATGTGTGTATGTGTGTGTGTGTGTGTGTGTTTGAAGTTGGAACAAAGCATGAAAAACAGGAATAAAAACATGAACAGAAGTTTGAATATTCTGTTGAAATAGTTTATCCTTTAAGCCTTAGTTTAAAGATTACCCTTATGTAATATCACTACTACTATAACTGCTGCTACTTCTGTTACTATCATTACTATTATTACTACTGCTACTATTACTACTACTATTACCACCACCGCCGCCGCTACTGCTGCTGCTGCTGCTGTGTGATTGGAATAATAAACAATGACTTCAGCGGTAAAACAACAGGTGAATCAATGTTTACCTTACAGCAAAGTGACTGTCAGACATTTTGATTCAGTTTACATCTGTTCCTATCCCCCTCTCTCCCATTGTTCAATCCATCTCAAATCTCTCTCTCTCTCTTTCTCTGTCGCTGCCTATGCATATTCATTCCCTTCACTGTGAAACTCATTTGCTCAATCATTCACCATTTACTCATTCACTTTCTAAAGATGTGTGCAACATGTCAGAAAGTGTACAAACACACATGCATATACAAGCATTCATTATTTCTATGCAAATCCATATATTGGGTCATTCCATAAATAATGCTGTTTTTTCTATTTATACTGCTTTTATTTTTCAAAATTAAGATACTCTTTTACTCTTTTACTTGTTTCAGTCATTTGACTGTGGCCATGCTGGAGCACCGCCTTTAGTCGAACAAATCGACCCCAGGACTTATTCTTTGTAAGCCTAGTACTTATTCTATCGGTTTCTTTTGCCAAACCGCTAAGTTACGGGGATGCAAACAGACCACCATCAGTTGTCAAGCATTGTTGGGGAAGATAAACAGATACACAAACATATCCACACACATACATATATATATATATATATATATATATATATATATATATATATATATATATATATATATATATACGGCGGGCTTCTTTCAGTTTCCGTCTTCCAAATCCATTTACAAGGCTTTGATTGGCCCAAGGCTATAGTAGAAGACACTTGCCCAAGGTTCTACACAGTGGGAATGAACCTGGAACCATGTGGTTGGTAAGCAAGCTACTTACCACACTGCCACTCCTAAAGTCTTCTTAATCTATACTCTCCTTCATTTTCTCCAATACTCTTTCTTCTATCTGGTGGACTTGCAAAGCTCCTCTTCCAAAATTCACTTGTCCATGATGAAAAATACTCCTCCAGTACTGTTCTGACCTCGTCTACAGCAATCATATTTTTTCCAACAAAATGATTTTGAAGACTGCAGAATTAATAATAATCAGATGGGGCAATGTCCTGTGAACATGGTTAGTGGGGCATCGTTTCCCATTCAAACAGCTCCAGCCTTTTGAATGTCATTTCCGCTGTATGTGGCCAAACATTATCCTGATGGAAGAACACTATTCATCTTCAAACCAAAGATGGTCATTTTTCTTCTTGCGCTGACTTAAGCCACTCAAGCTGCTCCACTAGCATAGCTAAAGTGTGTACCACCTATGGCAGCCCCTCCATTTTCCACCCCCAGACTTCACAAAAAACACATATTGCCAACAGCAGACCTAAAAAGCAGTGCTGCCCCTTTAAAAGAGCCACCTGGGGTGGACTGCCCCTCCCCCACTGCTATGTTAGTGAGCTGCTCACAGTAGATCTCCTTTATAGTTTGGTTTGGATTTAAAAGTTCAAAGTGGACTAAACTTTTCATATCCCACCAAACAGATAACAACACCTTATGTGGGTGAAGACCTTCTTTAGCCTGGAGTGCTGGTGTTTTTCCTTTCCCTACCCACTGTCTTCAGCACTTGACATTTTTATAGAGAACCCATTTGTCGTCACCAATCACTGTTTGGTCTCAAAAAAGGTTCATTCGTGAGAAATGACAATAAAGAAGAGCACACATTTATTCTCTGAGTGTGATTAGACTCAAGTAATTTGTGAGGAACCTATTGACCTGATTTGCTGACTTTTCCAATGACACGCAGGTGTCGATGAATCATTGAATGAACAAATCCAAGCTACTCTGCTAGTTCCTCAACAATTATGATGGGATTTTGTTCCATCAGCATGTGCAAGATGTCCTTGTCAAGCTCTACAGATCTTCCAGGACGAGGCTCACCTTCTAGGCTGTAGTTTCGGCTCAGAATTTCTGGAACTACCATTGACACCGGCTTATGCTTAGTGTCTGATACCCATATACTGCATTAGTATTCCTTACACTTTTCATTGCGTTGTTGCCTTTATTGAACTCATAAAGCAAAATATGCCAAATATAATATATATGTAAGGGACGACCGACGTCGGGGTCACCAATTGTAAGGGAGGACCGACGTCGGGGGCACCAATTGTAAGGGACGACCGTGCGAACTCATAAAAGGAGATATGGTGACGAATGGAAAAACAGGACTCCTTTTATTTAAACGTGTCACACGGTCGAACATACAAATATATATCAAAGATGATATAGATGATATGTTATGCGACGATAACATAGATGACCAGTAATGAAAGACCACAACCGTATTAGATGAATAACAGATATATTTATTATGGCGTTAAAGATGTATGTCTGTGTGAGAGTGTGAATGCGACATATAAGAACATAATCAAAG
>NC_068983.1:106837293-106846857 GCF_001194135.2 Octopus bimaculoides | reverse complement strand
TCAAAGAGAAACTGGACCGAGACAAATTTGGTTGCTGAGTTAAAGCTATTTATAACAAACTATAGGCTCCCGATGGCTTCAGAATTTTACTCTATCACGTGACCTTATTAGGGGCCGTGATTGGTCAGTTTGCGTTCTGGCGGGAAAGGTTCGAAGAAGTTGCCGATTCGAATAATAATCAGTCACGTGATAAGGAATGGGTTCTCTACTACGCTCGCATTTATTTATATTTAAATGAGAAGATTGTATGTAATGGCGATAGTAGTTTGTATCTAATGGCGATAGGTAGTTTCACTACATATATATACATGTCTCTGTGTATGTGTGTGAATGTATGTAAATTTGTGTTATATATGTGTGTGTGTATATGTGTTTCCATATGTATGTATATATGTCTCATCATCAACAGCATCATTTAAGGCCCATGTTCTATTCTGGCATAAGTTGGATGCTTCAACAGGATCCAACTAGCTTGAGGACTGCATTGGGTTCCAGTGTCTACTTTGGCAAGGTCTCTACACCTGGATATCCTTCCTAATGCCAACCACTTTACAGAGCATACTGGGTGCTTTTGTTTCATGACACCAGCATGAATGGGGTCACCAAGTAACTCGCAAGACAAGACCCCTTCACAGAGTAAGGGTGCTTACATTCTGTTTACTTGTAAACCCCTTTGATTCTTATTTTACTCAAATGGACCCTCCTAGCAATTTGATGTCTAAAAAATTATATGTTTTTATAATTAAATATTATCAGAAATGGCATAAAAAATTGTTGAAATACTTTGTTTATTGTAGAAGTGTAACCAACTTATTGCACATAAATTTTAGCCAGAAAATTTAATATGGACCCCCAAGAGCTATATGAACCCTGACAGACAACCACTGATGTAAGAGCTCCATCATTAAGTTCTTCTATTCTTTTCTTAGATACTGGTATCACATAAATGGCACTCTTGCCGGTGGCACATAAAAGCACCCATTGGGCATTCAGCCGTAGAAACCATACCAAATCAGATTGGAGTCTGGTGCAGCCTTCCAGCTTGCCAGCCCTGCTTGCATTGTCCAACCCATGCTGGCATAGACAACGGACGTTAAATGATGATGATGATGATTCTTTTATTGTTCTACTTGTTTCAATCATGTGACTGCAGCTATGCTGAACAGCGCCTTGAAGGATTTTAGTTGAAGAAATCGACCCCAGCACTACTGATATATTTTTATATATATATATGTATATATATAAATATATCAGCATGGAAGGCGAACATAAAATGATAATGATAATGATGATGATGATAATGATATACAGTGAGCTTCTTTCAGTTTCCGTCTACGAAACTCACTCATAAGGCTTTGATGTATTTGTTGGTAAATGAAAAATGGTTAAAAATTATCTAAAAACCTGAAAGATTCATCATGTTACAACGGAAAAGTCTGTCTTTATTTCGTCTATTGAGTACAAATCAGCTGACAGAATGTATTAAATCCTTCTGTAGAGCATTGCCCATGAACCCATAGCAGACAAACTGTAGATGAGGACTTTCACTACGGACTAGCTACCAAGCTGGTCTGCAGAGAAGGGACTGAGTGTCTGATAGGTTTTGGTGTGTTTACATCCATGTAACTTGGTGGTTCAGAAAAAGGGACCAATACAAATAAGTACTAGGCGCTAAACAAAAATAAGTCCTCGGGTTAACTTGTTCAACTAAAACCCTTCGAGGCAGTGCCCCAGCATGGCCACAGTCAAATGACTGGATCAAGAACAAGATAAATGATAAAAGATAAGTCTGCTCAATCACAGCTGACTTGGGGCTAAACAACAGCAATAGTAGCCACTATTTTTATTCTGTATAATATAAGTATTTTTAAATGTGCATTGTGATTGCACATATGTATGTATACATGATAGTTCTTGTCCAAATTTCCTATGTATATTCATGCATAGCTGCATGTATCCTTTTGTGTATGTTTGTGTATTATATTAAGTAGGGGAGGGTTTTCTGTTTTTTATCTGTAAAAACATGTGTTATCAGTAGAGATGTAAGCACTTTCATGTTATTTTAATATGGTATCGCGGAACTGTTTATTTACGTAGCCAGAGAAAGGAGGATGGATGTGAGTGCATGTGTGTTTGAACAGGAGGGAGGAGGTGCATGTGTGTGTGTATATGTGAGGGAGAGAATGAGTGTGTGTGTGAGGTGGGGGTGTATGTGTGTGTGGGTAGCTTTCAGAAGAATTAGAAAGGAAGCAGATTTCTATGCTGCCTGTGCCTGCATATATACACCCCAACCCTATATATATGTGTGCGTATGTGTATGTGTGCATGTATGTGTGTATATATATATATATATATATATATATACATGTGTGTGTGTGTGTGTATGTATATGTTAATATGTGCGTGTATGTGTGTATGCATGTATATACATATGTTAATATATATATATATATATATATATATATATATGCTGTCTGACTGGCTCCCATGCTGGTGGCATGCAATAAGCACCATGCATGCGAGGGTCATTGCCAGTGCTGCCTGACTGACTCCCTATGCCAGTGGCATGTAAAAAGTGCCATCCAAATGTGGTCAATGCCAGCCCACCTGCCCCAACTGGTTCCTGTGCTGGTAGCACATGAAAAGCACCATCTGAACATGGCCAATACCAGTGCCGCCTGACTGGCTCTCGTACCGGTGGCACGTAAAAAGCACCCACTACACTCTCGGAGTGGTTGGTGTTAGGAAGGGCATCCAGCTGTAGAAACCCTGCCAGATCAGATTGGAGCCTGGTGCAGCCTCCTAGCTTGCCATTCCCCAGTCTAACCGTCCAACTCATGCCAGCATGGAAAACGGATGTTAAACGATGATGATGATGATACCTGCACATATACACACACTGACATATACTCACACATGTCCATACATATAGACAGATAAATTTAGATATAGATATACAGAGATATATATTTTTGCATGTGTGTGTGTGTGTGGGTGCATATGTTTACAAGCAATCTGTTCCAGAATATTATTACATATTTTAACATCTGTGTACATGTATATGTTTGTAAGTGATTCTAATAAATGTCAATGAGTTTATACAAAGGGTGTATTTATAGTTGAATGGTTGTACATGTATTATGAGTGAGTGTGTCTGTTGAGACATCTTGTGTTTAACGACAACACGATGTGTACAAACAGCAACATGTCTGATGCTGCGTAATTATTGATAGAAATACTTGATTTGCTTCATTTTCAGACTAAAGATGAAAATCTGTCCTCTTATCTTGTAGAATTTATTCACGCGTGAGAAATAGAAAAGTTACATGAATGTAGACTATTTCAGTGGAATTGATAAAATAAGTCACCAAAAATTTCTGAAATGGAGAACAAGTTCAGGTAGAAAGTTTCGGTGAATGCATCAGTATTGTCATACGAAGATTGATTAATCATATTGGTTGATATGAAATGAATTAAAAAAAGAATGTGTGAAAGAAAGCGAAACAGAGAGACAGAGAGGCAGATAGACAGAGAGACATACAGAGAGAGAAAGTCATCAGACAGATAAAGAGTAACATCTTTATATGATTGGTACAAAAATGAAGGTAGAGAGCTATTAAAGAAATTGTGTAATCAACAAAAATAGCTTGCATTATTCAATGGTGGATGAAGAATTTCAATATATCTATGTGTAAAGCATTGTAAACTATACAGAAGAGTTTTTCTTTTGATACAATCAGAAATACCAAGAGTCAAAAACAACAGTGTGTTCAATGGAAATGAAAAGTAGGTGGGTATATTCAATTCCTGGATGTACATTGACCTTTTATAAAGGTTACGAGCTGCTTAGAGCAAAAGGTATTGCAAGTTTATCATTAAAAGAAGTCATCCTTAATCTTTCGTTGTTCTTATTGCTGATATGTCAGACAAATACGAATTGTAAAATAATAAGTAGAATGTTTATACTTTATCAACTATCTACTAGGTTATCCCATATTTTCTATGTACATCTTCATCATCATCATTATTTTAATATCCACTTTTTCATGCGTACATGAGTCAGACCAAGTTTTCTGCGGTAGGTTTTCTATTGCTGGATACCTTTCCTATCACCAACCCTCGTCTTTTTCCAAGTAAGTTCATATACATATATTAAAGTGGAGGGAAGCTGTGGAAGAAGGAGACCCAGGAAGACATGGGATGAAGTATCAAAATACTGAGCCTTAAAAAGGAGATGACAGAGGACTGAGATACATGGTACATTGCTGTGCTCAAGAAGACTCACCCACCACAATGAAAGTGAGATCCTAAAACCAAGGTGCAACATTAAAAGCATTTGTGTGGGTGCTGGTACCATGTACAAAGTACTGGTAATGGTGCTATGTTAAAAGCACCCAGTACACTCTATGGAGTGGTTGGCATTAGGAAAAACATCCAGCCATAGAAACCAAGCCAAAACAGACTGTGGAACCTGATGCAGCCTCTGGCCTTGCTCGTTCCGGTCAAGCCATCCAATTCATGCCAGCAAGGAAAATAGACGTTAAATGATGATGATGATGAAAACAAAACAACGATAGCATTTATGATATTATTTTCAATTTTATAGTTACAGAATGTGTGTGTGTGTGTGAGAGAGAGAGAGAGAGAGTGTGTGTGTGCGTGTGTGTGTGTGCGTGTGTGTGTGTGTGTGTGTGTGTGTGTGTGTGCGCGCGCGTATGTGGGAAGATATTGTTTTAAACATAATTTGTATTAATACAGTTTTGTAATGTTTGATGGAGAAATTAAACAGAAAATTTAATAAAGAACCAGTGAAACTATTTATATAAGAGATATCCTTTTATTTATGTTGAGCTGAGAAAGTTGTTGGGATTTAAAGACATTGAATGCTTGCAGTATAGACAACTGCACTAATATGGACATATAAAGCAGATGAAAGATAAATATTATGCAAAAGTTGTCTTGTTGTGTGCTAATAACATTTTATTCAGACACAAGGCCAGCAATTGTTAGTCTATACCACTGGCTCCACTATTTGACTGGCAATTTATTTTATCCACTCTAAAACAGTAAAAGACAGAGTCAACCATGGTAGTATTTGTTGCCTGTTAGTAATAGTAGTGTAGTAAGACATGATAAATTTATTTTTTTACTGCAGCATGAGTTAGTTGTTTGGGACAGACGCTGACCAGTTAAAGTTGGCATTGCACAAATTCAAACTACAACTTCTGCCCAAGTTGAAAATGCATTTAAAAACAGTAAGTTGTGTTAGTTGCTTTGAAGACGTTGAACCGTTAACAATGTACTATCAAGCTTCTCATTCTGTCAGCTTTGTCTAGAACCTGGAAGATTACTTGCTCAATTTCTTAGTCACTATGACTACTGAACTAAGTTTTTTTTTATCACACAGCCATGCTTGTTGAAGAAATCTAAGTAAGCATAGTACAGATATCACAGGGCAGTTTCTCAGAAGGATGAGAACTGAAACTCCAGCACCTTCATCCAGGGTTAGTACCTCTGACATTGAAAGTTAGTCATAAGAATGATCATTGTCGAGCTGTTATAGAGGTAGAAAGATTGATGAACACAAGTAGGCTTAATGTGTACATTTACATGGAATACAAAGCCCAGAGTATGAAATAAAGAATACAAAAAAATAGTGGAATTATGTAATAGTCTTATCTTAATAGCTGTTTTGAGAGTGCCATGGCTCCAATGGCTATGTGAGATGAAGCCATGAAACCTATGTCATAAACACAAGTATGACATCATGTGCATCTGCTATGTATGAATGTGATTATGACATAAACCATGCTGCTCCCGAAACAGATGTCAAGATAAGAATATTACATAATTCCTTCAGTTTACTTTTTTCCATACCTTGTATTTTGTATTCCATGTAAACATACACATTAAGCCTACTTGTGTTTATCTGCCTTTCTATTTCTGTGTGTGTGTGTGTGTGTGTGTGTGTGTGTGTGTGTGTGTGTGTGTGTGTGTGTGCATGCATGTGCGTACATGTGTGTATGTGCTTCCATGCATGTGTGCATACATATATACCTATGCATATACACATATATATGTGCATATATAGACAGAGAGATATAGATATATAATATATACAGAAACAGAGAGAGAGAGAGTGTGTGAGAGAGAGAAAGAGTGAAATTAGAAGTAGATCCTTGTAGCAATGCTTTAAAATAACTAATTTTCAGAAATTTTCAATCAAGTATCTCTTTAAGATTACACTAAAACTCTGCAGCAATTGTTCAAAATATTCACATTTACATTTCAATAGTTTTACATTAATTACCAAAATTTGGTTGTCGGATTTGTACCTATGGATTTGCTTTGAATTTGAATATTAGCCATTGACTCAACTTCATCACCATCATCATCATCATTTAGCATCTGCTTTCCATGCTGGCATGGGTTAGATGTTTTGACTGGACCTGGTAAGCCAGAGAGCTGCACCAGGTTCCAGTCTGATTTTGTCTTGGTTTCTATGGCTAGATGCCCTTCCTAATGCCAGCCACTCCAAGAATGTACTGGGTGCCTTTCCCATATCACTGCTACAGGTGCTTTTACATGTCACCACCACCAGCCACAACTAGTTGACACGTTTTCTCAAGCACAGCAAATCACTTGTCATCACCTCCATGAGACCCAGCTTGTAGTTTAATATTGTTTTACTTGACTAAACATTCTTTTTATAAGTTATGCATTAGATAAGATTGGTGCTGTCCATTTTCATCTGTTGTGTTCATTACTTATCTATTAAGAACAACATATATTCTTTGTATAAATGTGACATCCAGAACATTCTTGCATACCACATATTTAATTTTGAAAGAAAAAAATTTGGTTCCTGGCTAACATTTACTTTTATAGAAAATGCATTTTGTTTTTGTGTTTAAATCTGTTTCTAAGGTTTATCCAGAAGAGAAAAACCAATATCCATTATCAGGGCTTCTGAGACTGGTAAGAGAATCAGAGTAAGAAATGAAGATTCTAAAGTCATTCACAGAACAGGGGCCTGGTTTGAATGCCTGTGACAGAATGGTGCCCATTAAGAGTTCCTAGGGATTAGATAATAATGTTAGACCATGAAATAGATAAACCCTTAGAATTTAAACCAGTCATATCCAGCACAAACATTTTACCTGTTTTATGTTCAAACCATCCACATCTGGACTCTCACACCTACCCTACAATGTAATTCTAAAAAGTAAACAATCACATCATCAACATCTTAAAGCTTTGAAATAATGCATGATTAATTCAAAACAATGTGAATGAATAAGCATTACATTTGACAGAGTAATCTGGATGCTAAGAGTTAAGTCAAACAAACAGATGCAGTCAATCTGATAAGCTTCCATGCAGTCTTGTGGGATTGAACCTGCAACTGCATCATTGATTGTGAAGTAAACATCTTAACCATACAGCCATGCTTACTGTCAATCATATAAGTTTTCCCAGTGTAGAGTGTGCTTCAACATTGTTAAGCATTTTAAATTAATCTTCTAAATTTCAAAATTGTTTTTGTAATTCTTTGATTTCTTCTTCATTCTCTGAGTAAAACCAGCAAGGCAATAATACAGAAATTCCCATGGGAATCTCGTGGCAAAGAACTCACAATTCAGAAGTTAATATATTTGAAATGGATTGAATTTAATTATTTCAAACATTTCTGAAGATAAAATGACAATATTAATTATTAGAATTAATAAAGCAGATATACTTCCTGTTCCATTTAGGTAAACACTTGGTGCATAGAGTGAACAACAGAGCTTCCCTCTATGCTAAAAATGACAGCTGAATTCCCTTCATTCACACCCTATCATCTTAATGATATAGTCTTAGATCTATAAAAATATAGGACTGCAATGGCTTACTTGGGATTAGTCAATAACAACAACAATCATAACAACAACAATAGCAACAACAGTTGTTGGGACATTGGAGTATATAAAAGACTTCATCTCAGAATAGTATATTTAGGACATATCTGTTTTAAGATAAACTTAAAGAAGGATTTAGTGTAAGCAGTGAAAAATTAATAACAACATTCATCATTTATATACTGCTTCTACTCTTAGTAATGAACTAAATTGTTTGTATTTTTTTTATTGATCTGTTAAATTATACAAAAACATGCTTTTTGAAAAAGAAAAAGTATCTCAGGATTATAATCGCTAAATCAATACTTAATAATTTCATTTCATTTCTTCTTCTTCTTCTTTTTCTTCTTCTACTACTACTTCTTCTACTTCTTCTTTTTCCTCTTCTTCTTCTTCTTCTTCTTTTTCTTTTTCCTCTTCTTCTTCTTCTACTTCTTCTACTTCTTCTTCTTCTTCTTCTTCTTCTTCTTCTTCTACTTCTTTTTCTTTTTCTCTTCTTCTTCTTCTTCTTCTTCTTCTTCTTCTTCTTTTTCTTTTCTTCTTCTTCTTCTCTTTCTTCTTCTTCTTCTTCTTCTTCTTCTTTTCTTTTTCTTCTTTTCTTCACCTCCTCCCTTTCTTCTCTTCTTCATATTGTTCTCCCCTCCACTTCTTCTTCTTCTACCCTGCACTTCTTCACCTTCTCTTTCTCTTCTTCTCCTCCTCCTACTCTTCTTTTCTTTCTCTGCTCCTCATCCTCATCTTCTTCTTCTCCCCCTCTTCTTTTCCTTCTCCTCCTTTTCTTCTCTTTTTTTTCTTCTCTTTTTTCTTTTCTTCTCGTCCTCCTTTTCTTTTCCTACTCTTCTTCTTCTTCTTCTTCTCCTCATCCTCCTCTTCTTCCTTTCCCCTCCTCTTCTACCTTTCCCCTCCTCTTCTCTTCTTTTCCTCTCCTCTTCTCCTCCTCCTTCTGCTATTCTTCTTTTTTCTTGCTGTTGTTATAGTTGTTGTTTAGCCCCAGGTTCGTTCTAATCAAGCCAGCCTATGATCAAAGACAGTCACTCTATGACCAGCCAGTCTTCATTCAAGCATGACCATACCTAAAACTATATTATCTATTATGTTCTGTTTAAGATAGTTGGATGATGTTTGAGGAAGATTCAGGTATGGTTCATAGCAGATCAAGCATTTGAAACCATGCTTTTCATTTCAAACTACATTTTAATATGGCATTGCTTAACATCATATGGTTAACTATGTAGGTTGATTTACTATGGGACATGAGTTTGTACACTATAGGGAAAATGTATGAAGATATATATTTCAAGCATTACTTTTCATTTGTTTTTTGCTTTGTTTTTTTTTTGTCTTTTTTTTTTTTTCTTACAAATATAAATGGGAAATACTTCAGGGGGAACCAAAAACAACTTAATAAAGCTAAGTTTTTTCCTATAAAGATCTTGATAACAAACCTTTCCTTTTAATTCCATATTTTATTTCTCTTTACTATTTTTTTTTTCTTAACTTGTTTACTTAGACAAATATATAATCATAAATATTTTTTTCCACTCTTTTATACATATGTGCATTTTATGTGTGTGTGTGTGTGTATATATATATATGTGTATATATATATATATATATATGTGTGTGTGTGTGTGTGTGTGTGTGTGTGTGTGTGTGTGTGTGT
>NC_068983.1:106830014-106837016 GCF_001194135.2 Octopus bimaculoides | reverse complement strand
GTGTGTGTGTGTGTGTGTGTGTGTGTGTGTGTGTGTGTGTGTGTGTGTGTGTGTGTGTGTGCAATGAATTGCTGACTTCCTGTCTGTTTCAGAAAATATATCAAACCTTACAGAAGTATGTCTCTCAGTGCATGCATCAAGGTGTTTAAAATGTCAATGATTAGAACATCTGACACCAAAAAATTTCTAAAGGGATTAAAATTTATTTAATAAACTTAAGTGTAGGTGGTGGAAAATATTTGTTAGCATCAAATAAATTCCCTCCAGCTGAGTCAGCAAGCTAGTTCAAATATCCAGCTGAGGCCAATTCACAATTCACTATATCTTTAGTGTTGAAGGTTCTTAAGAAAAGTATGAATGTTTCACAATCTCATTTCTCTCTTCTCTAAATTTATGTCTTTGTAAAGAATCAATAAAGTGAGTGCTTGATTTAGCCATGAATAAATGGTAACAGACTATCATAAGCACCACAACTTAAAAACTGAGAAAAACACAGTCAAAGTTTCACAACTTTCAGAATGTGATATCTCGGCAAGGAATGGAGTTAGGAAGCTGGTTTTGGTCTTAAAATGACCGTGAAGACCTCCTCTAATCGTTCCACCTATGTAAAATTATGTATGTATGCATGCGACATATGAAACAATGACTGCATCTTTCTCATTTTGTAGAATATACTGGTACTACGAAACGATGTATCACATTACATATTTTAGCAATAATACCTAAAAAAAACATACAAAGATTCCCAAAGGTATTGTTTGTTTTAATATACCAAGGTAAGTATCTATAAGAGGTAAGTAAGTCAAGATAGTAAAATAATAGCCCATTATCATTACGATGGTGATGAGGAATATTACATACATATATACATACACACACATACATGCATACATATGCATACATACATATATATATATTATAGTGGTTAAATACAGGTGTAGGAATGGCTGTGTGGTAAGTCGCTTGCTTACCAACCACATGGTTCCAGGTTCAGTCCCACTGCATGGCACATTGGGCAAGTGTCTTCTATTATAGACTCGGGCCGACCAAAGCCTTGTGAGTGGATTTGGTAGATGGAAACTGAAAGAAGCCCGTCGTATATATGTATGTGTGTGTATATGTCTGTGTGTCTGTGTTTGTCCCCACAACATCGCTTGACAACCGATGGTGGTGTGTTTACGTCCCCGTAACTTAGCGGTTCAGCAAAAGAGACCGATAGAATAAGTATTAGGCTTACAAAGAATAAGTCCTGGGGTCGATTTGCTCGACTAAAAGGTGGTGCTCCAGCATGGCCGCAGTCAAATGACTGAAACAAGTAAAAGAGTAAAAGAGTAAAATATATATATAAGTACTGAAGACTATTCTCAAGACACTGACCCTAACGAAGGGGATGACAAAGAACCAAGATATCTGGCACCTTGCTGTTCTCAAGAAAACCCTACCACCACTGCAGAATTGATACCAGTGCTGGTGCCATGTAAAAAAAAACATCCAGTACACTCTATTAGAGTGATTGGCATTTGAACGGGCATCCAGCCATAGAAACCATGCAAATTGCAGCCAAATCTTCTTCAAACATCATCCTGTCAGAATAAGCAAGAGAGCTTGGTGCCTTACCAGCTCTTTTCAAAATGGACATTAAATGATGATGACGATGATGATGATGATGGTGGTGGTGGTGGTGGTGGTGGTGATATATGTGTATGTGTGAGTGCGTGTGTATGTTTGTGACTCCTTCTCATGACATCGTGTGACTGTAAATGAATATCATTCATTTCAAATATTCTGCAAAAACGATGTCTGGCCATGGGGAAATATTACATTTGCTTCAAAACAAGTAAGAATATCCACCCATTGAAAATCTGCCTAAGTATACTCTGCAAAAGCCATGCAAGCAAAGAAAAGTGGACATTAAAACGATGATGATGACACATTTGTGAGAGTTTCTTTATTTTATAAATCTCACATGTTTATAGAAAGGTTTCCTCACAAATTTTGTACAAAGCATTTTAGCTATTGTTTGTGTTCAACACTTCTCAGAAGTAGCGGTTAAATACAGTTTATACACAGCATTCATGTATTGTTTCTGTGCAATAAATCACCTGTAATATACTATAACCTAGTTATTGGATTTTATACACACGTGCATACACACTCACACACACATATACATGTATGCACACACACATATAAGATCTTATTTCATTTGGTTTTGTATGTCTTTATGTGAGTGTATATAAATGACTATGTAAATAAGACAGCAACCATACGCCCTAAATGTTGGTAGATTCTTTTCCTATTCACTGGCATAGTTTACAAATGTATGCAACAGCAAATAAAATTAACAAATACAGCTCTGAGTTCAGTTCTTCCCATGAGAAAAATCTTATCTACAAATAGACTGTAAGCCTCCCCAGGTTTAAATTTTCCTCTTATCTGCTTTAACCCTTTAGCATTCAGATTACTCTGTCAAATATAATGCTTATTTTTTCATTGTTTTGAATTAATAATATATTATCTCGTAGCTTTGAAATTTTGATGATGTGGTTGTACAATTTTTGAATGACATTGTTGGGTAGGTGTGATAGTCCAGATCTAGTTAGTTTAAACATTAAACACATAGAATAATTAGGCTGGATATGGCCAGTTTAAATGCTATAGGGTTAAAACCACAGAAGCCAGAGATAAGCATCTTATTAAACAAAGGACCAATTGCTAGATGTTATACTTAGCAGAAGACTGGCTTCTTTTCATTCCAGCATAACTAAATGTATAAAAGGTACCGAAAACCTTTGGTAATACTAGCTGCAGTAGTCTAGCCTCTAGTCTGAGAAGCAATCTGTCTATCATTTATTTGATACTGCAGAAAGTGTTCTGATTAATCTATGCAATTCATAGGAAAGTTTATTAGACTACTTCTCATAGAATCACTACTTTGGTAAACTGGGATTATAGGGTTTATCTTCTAGATTGATTGCTGGTAATATTTTAATTTTAGAACTCATAAAATATTCATGAAAAACTAGAAAACATTCATTAAATGGCGTAATAACAAAGAAAAGTCAGTTCTCTATTAAATTATGTATCATAAATTTATCTCTGTAATTCTTACCTCTATCAGTAGAAATAGATAAGCAGAATAATTTTTTATAAAGTATCTAGAGAGAAATATGGGCAGACAGTTTGATAAGTCATTAAACTGTCGTTTTATAGGTATTTTATTTTTGATAACAATGATTTAATAGTCAGAAGGTGAAAAATAGATGTGACTGGACAGTAAAGAAAAAAATTATGAAAGAAAGATTTTTTAATATAACAAAAGGTAAGCTTGAAAAGAATGTCTAACTCTTAATTCTAACAGCTGCATGTAGGACATGTAATAAAATCTTTTGTCATTTATTTTACTATTTTCTGTATATCAGTATAGAATAGTTTATTCCACTAGTCATTCACAATATCCAGTTTATCAATATCTTTGTCTTTGTAACATAAAGCAGCAATCACAGTAGCTGCATAGCAAATCACATAAGCATGTTTGCAATATTTTCTTTAGCTTATATTCACAATGATATTTTAGTTCAAATTAGCATCATAATGTAATTACTATGGAATTCAATTCATTCTGATACTTTATAAACTATTTTCTTGCATCAACACCAGTCTGAAGGCTAACAAGCCAATGAAAATGAATGACATATAGGTAACAGCTTATAAAATATGATAATGGATCATACTTATGAATTCTTGGAAAATATAAACTGCACAAAAATTTCTCGTTAAGCATTTAGGTTAAGTCATCCATTTTTTTTTTTTTTGTATCAGTGACATTTCCAATACAATAACTATGATTTCTGTATACATTGAGACCAGACAGCAACAATTTGGCAGTGAATGAATTAGTTGATAAAGAAATAAGACATTAGCTTTTTGTCAAAGAGTTAATTTTGAAGAGGCTCTTTAACCTTTCAGTAAGTGGTTTATTTTCCATGGTACCATTGGTCAGCCAGGGTTTGTATTGATAATAATGCTTTTGTGACAAATTCCATTCACAGCCAACAGTGACCAATATATCACTTCATTTATCAAAAGGTTAAGTAGCATCAATTACTTAAAGAGATGATTTTCCCAACTTAAAAATCAATTACAAAACTTGTACTCTTATAGCTCTTTAAATTGGTTGTGAAACTTTGATGGCAAGCCAACTTGATAGCATACATGATCAATACATGGCTGAACTAACAGAAAACATCAGTAAGCACTACACTAACAACTAGTAAATGAGGCATACTTACTGTTTTATCTTATTTTTTATAAGTTATATTTTCTTTATTTTTATATGTCTGCTTTAGTTATTTTTTGTTTTATATTTTTATTACTTTTTTTAGCCAACATAAATTCTACTCTGAAAGAAAACATGTTATAAAGTAAAGAATCACTTCTCACAAATAAGACTGATAATTCTACAATAGTAAAACCCTTAAAATTGAATTTATTGCTGCAGTAGCAAATCAGAATCAATAACAACAATAAAATATTGCATTTCAGTTATGATGAGCACTTGAAAAATTGATTGCACCATTCAAATCTTTATGAGTAAAGTAATAAAAGGATTTTCTGTGATGTGGGTTTGAACTTAACTCCTTTACTGAACTTATTATTCACCAATGTACCATCACATGAAGCAGGAATATGTCTCACTATTGAACATAAGTCTAGCTATTAAAAGTGTGAGAAGAGTTTGATATGTGAAATGATGCTGAAAATAGGTTGAAAATATTTCTTAGTTGAACCAAAATTATAAAGAATGTCTTTTATTTATTGACTTCTTTTATAGCTGGTTTGACACCCCATTGGCTAATTCTTTGTCATACTATTCAATGTGCTGGTTTTGCCTTCAAGATGTTTTCTGTTTTTTTAGAGTTGTACAAAGATGTCTCGTTGTCAGTCAAGCTGTGCAATTTTCAGCCTTAAGCCCTGTTGATCACAACACTTTATATTTACAATTCTAACAATGGATAGAAATAACACAATCATATCTCGTATCAGGCCATAATCAATTCATTTTTTTTTTCTCACTCGAATAAAGAGAGCAAATGTTATTCTCGGTAACTGTCAAAGAAATTGAAGACAAAGAATTCCCAAATCTTCAGTTCTTACATATGTCATATTCCTATATATTTTTTTTTCATTACAATCATTCTACCTTTAATCAAATGCAAATAACATTAGATTGCATTGTAAGGTTTAAATTATATTCAGTTTATGATTATTTTGATAAATTTGTAATGTGACATTATTAAATATAAAAATAAAGTGTGAGCTAAAAGAAAATAAAACTTATTTTTAATTGAAAATCTTGTGATATAGAACAGATTAAGAAAAATTTAATTTTAAATATAATTTTCCATCAGACAATATAATTTAAGTTAATGCAAAAGTTCAATGTTAAAACAGGAGTAAAACCCATCCATCAGCTGAAAGTCAAAAATAAAAGTAGCAAATTGACTACCATATTGAACAAAAACAATGATATATGACACCAAAAAAACTCACTGGAAATACTTAAATAACCATTGGACCTTCAAATGAATTACCATCATCATTTAAAATGTCTGGGAAATATATTTTTATACAGTAGCCAAGAAAAGACATTGTTTACAGCCCTTATGTATTTTTCTAGATCAGAATGTATGATGTTGAGAGATATATAAAATTTAAAGAGTTAAATATTAGTGAATTGCAGATATATAAAGAAAGAAATAACCAACTACAGACAGGAGGCTGGGATTTTTGGAGATGAAGTACAAACAAGTCTTCAAAACCATAATCATTTCAACAGACAAAGGAAGTCACACAAACAGGAACAGAATTTTAATACAAGGAAGTTTAATGATGTAGATGGTTGGTCGGATTAACCCTATTACTATGGAAATCAGATATATCCACTCAAAATTTCATTATCCATAATTGCAGAAAGCAGTTTTATATACCAATCTATCTTTTATTGAGGAATGTCATGTTTGAAACTATTTTCTGTTGAGATATGTCAAGTTTTGAGGCAACATGACTTTCAGAAAATATCAATTGTTTCTTGATAGATCTTAACATAATTACCAGAATAACCATAAAATTTGATTTCACAGTTTAAAGGATTTGTAAGATTTCATGATTCTAGAGACAATGTAAAATTGTTACATTTGATGTAATTTTTTAAATTTGAAATTATGCAAAAAAACAAAAATCTTTGCTTGTGGTTTGGAATTTCTTTGAGAGTTTCTGTAATTTGCCATTACCATTCTCGTTGTGTTTTGAAGTAAAGGCTTTAGTATTTTTAGTTTTAATTAAATGCAGTATAATAAAATAATGACTTGATCTTGAAGGTGTGGAACAAAACAAACTTTACTTAGGAAAGGTTGAACATTGATTACTCAATAGCAACAAGTGTGAGAAGCCAGTAAATTCTTAACCAAGAAAACTGAATGTTTTTTTATCAGAGGTTAGCCATGATCAAGTAGATATAGGATCAAAAGCATTCCAACCATGAACATCACAACATCTTCCTCTGTACAGGGAACTCAGGACCAGACTATCTGACATGTATTTTTCTAAGACAATGGGACATGATTTGAAGGATATTTGGCTGCTATTTCACGCAGGTTGAGTGACCCACCCACCCCATAATGATAATAAGCAAATTAGACCTTAGGGTATCATGTGTGCATTGCTTTACTCGCACTTTTAAATTTTTTTAAAAATAGGACTTTTATTTAAATAACTAAAGTTATCAAAATTTATAGTACCTTACTTCTATTATAGTCATCTAGAACTATCAACTAGCACATATTTATTTTGGTAATTGAAACTTTACAACATATATTCCTGATCTCTATCCTTAACATCTAATCTACTTAAATCAGTCATCAGATTCCTGTATTGATTATCCTTGTTATTTCCTAACATCCTTTCTTTTCTCAGTCCCTTAAACATCAGTATACACATTAT
>NC_068983.1:106824628-106828606 GCF_001194135.2 Octopus bimaculoides | reverse complement strand
ATATATATATATATATATATATATATATATATAAACCACAAATGCAGTTTAAAATTTAAGACACCTGTTTTGTTAGAATATTGTTGATGCATTCATAGATTACATCATGCCATTATATTTGCCATCTTCAGGTAAAGCAGGTATAAACAGGTGAGATAATAGCTTGATGGTGATTAATCCAGCCAACATTTTTGGATAGATGTTGTTTTAAAAAGTAACGTTTGAGTTTATAGAAAAATTAGAAGGAATGGCTATAACAGGCATGCATGAAGCAAAGAGTGTAAATGACTCTGTTATTTCAAAACAATTATCTTAATTAGTTTATGGCTAAAACTGAGGGATGAGGACGATGGAGATGAGGACATTCAGGAAACACAGACATGCTGTAGTCAACAGATGACCTTAAAGTCATTAGAGCCAGGAAGATATCTTGTCAGTTAAATGAGATAAAATAAAGCAAACCTGGGGCAGCAGGAAGTTATAAAACTGTCATCACCCATTGACACACGTGTACACACAGACAACTATGTACGCATATACATACACATAGACATAGACACACACATACATACACATACATACACACACACACACACATATACATGCATATATATATAGATATAAACACATACATGGACACACATGCTATATGTACACACACATATATATGCACATATACAAGCATATGCATACACACACAAACACACATACATTACATACATCTAAATACATTCACACACACACATACACACATATATATATATTTATATATATATACGCATATATATATGCACACATTCACACACACATATATATATATATATACATATATATATAATAGAATAATTACTATGTAGCATTGTGTAGAATATATTGTTCTGGCCTTACCCACGACCCTTTATACAATATATATATATATACACACACATACACATATATACACACATCCACACATGCACGCGTGTGCATGCACACACACACACACACACACATGTGTATACATATATACACACGCACATGCACACACACACATACACACCCACTCATCCCTGAATTTATATACTTATATAAAATATAGAGATATAAAACCAAATAATATAATACAAAGAAAGATATATAAGAAAGTGTAAATGAATAACAGATAGTTAGGAGGTCATACACTGGATTATCAAATACTTCGTTATTTATTGAATACAGACTTTGCAAACAAATATAATGAGAATGCCTAACCAGGAGCCTGATGACATAATGTAGCATATAACTTAAGCAGTATTTAAAGATTTAAATGATATTTAAGTGAGAGGAGTATACTTACCTTACAGGGTACAGTTAAATAGAAGCTAAGAAGCATTATTTGAAGCCTATTAGGTTAATGATTTCAAAAATGAAGATGTGCTTCTAATATGATAAGAGCATTTCACGCTAAGTTCATTAGATTTGTTAAGGATATTACCTGAACATTTGAGTATTTCCCATAATTTAGCACAGCAAAGGGTGCACCCATACCTATCATTTAAATAGGGTAATGCATATTTCATTATGCTCAAAGTAATTTGGAATCTAATTTTTTTCTCTTTTAATTCCCAATTTTTTTTCCACAAGCAATGTAACCTTAACCTTATTATGATTATTGAAAATATAAGACTGGTTATATATTCTCTGCTTGAATTTGTAAGAAGAAGAACCAATATAGGTAAAAGATTTTAGGTTAATTATTACATCACATCTATAAATGATAGTTTAAGTGTGACATAAATTAGAAGGGGTATGAGTTGGTTTTTAAAATTGCATAATTTAGGAGATTTATGGTCAATAGAGTTATCCAAGAAGCAATTAATTGAACTCTAAACTAACAAGATATCTTCCTGGCTTTAATGAACTTAAGGATACCTCTTGGCTACAACATGTCTGGGTTTCTTGTAGGTCCTCATTGTCAGTTTTAGTTATAAACTAATTAAGATAACTGTTTTGAAATAATAGAGTCATTTGATTTCTTTGCTTCTTGCTTGCTCATTATAGCCACACCTAATTTCTCTATAAATTCGAATGTCATTTTTTAAAACACCACTTATCAGAAAATGTTGGTTGGACTCATTATCTTTAAGGTGTTATTTCCCCTGTTTATAAAATTTTACCTGAAGATGGTGGGTGATATACTACAATGTAATCTATGAATACATCAATAATATTCTACTGAAACAGCTGCTGGGAATTTTAAACACCATTTGTGTTCTCTTTTATACTTATGCCACACCTAGAACCAACCCCAGAGTTGTATCTACTGTTAAAATTGGATTTGATACTTACATATCTATGATATCCTGCCAACACATGATACCTTCATAGTTGTTTTACCTCACTGTGAACCCTATTTTATTGTATCTAACCATTTGGTACATCTTACATTTTGCTGTGCCAAGATTCTAATGAATCCTATAACTAAGATAGGATACATGCATACACACATACATACACATACATGCACGTGCACACACACACATACATACATGCACAAATGCACATTCACGCATGCAGACACACACACATACACACACATACATACATACATATATATATACATACATACAAATAGAAAAAAATGAATAGCTGGAAAAGATTAGGAAGTGCATGAGAATTTTAGCTGTGAAATCTATAGATATGACACCATTTGATTAGTTTCATGTTTTCACATAGAGATAAAGTTTTCTCTATGTAAAATATCTACACCTTGCATCAGATTGTGTTTTACTTATACATGTAAAAAAGTCTTTCATGCTTTGTCAGAGTTTCGATGATTTTTGTCTTCAGCTTTAATTTTCAGCCCATAGAGTAAAACCACTTCTAACAGGAACACACACACACAAACACACATATGTATGTATGTGTGTATGCATGTGTTTCAAAAGACACATATACATGCATATGCATATAAGTGTGTGTGTGTGTGTGTATATATATATATATATATGTATACACACACACACATATACATATGTATGTGTTTGTGTATACATATATATATATAACTTATGCATGCAATATATATGTTTGCGTATGTGTGATTCTGTGTGTATGTGTGTGTGTGTGTGTGTATGAGTGCATGTGTAGCCATGTGTGTGTGTGTGTGTGTGGAAAGTACTGCAAACGTCACTGTAACTCATCTTCACAAATTTCTATGAAGCTTTTCAAGTTTACATATTTCATTCTTTATTGTATTATTAAAAAATTTCAACAGTACAATAAGAAACAGTACAATAAAAGAATACAATAAAAATGTAAATAAGGAAACTTGAAAAGCTTCATAGAAAGTATTTTTTTAATGAATGTTAGTCTTGTTTTCTACATGACATGCTTGAAAGGAAAACTGCTCAGCTTTTATGTTTGTTTGTCTGCCTCTGTCTGTGCTTGTATGTATGCATGTCTTTTTTCTTCTTTTTATTTATTAGTGTTCTTTCTTGAACAAGGGAACTGATTTCTAATAATGAAACAAAATCTCTATCACTGGAGTTTGGGTAACAACAATGATAACCGTTGAACTTTAAAAAAGGCTTGAATTTAAAAAAAAGTCTGGCCTATTTTTACTGTTCCACTAACAGACCGTATCTGTATAGTTTGTGTTAGCTAGCCTCTTATTTTGATGGAAAACCCTAGCTTCTCCAGAGAATAGTTTAGACATTTGCTAACATAACCAAGTGCACCAATGATTATTGGCACTTTTTTATTCTTTTATTTTTTTTTTATTTGTTTCAATCATTTGACTGCAGCCATGCTGGAGCACTGCTTTGAAGTGTTTTTTGTCAAACAATTCAATCCCCAGGACTTATTTTTAAGCCAAGTACTTATTTTACAGTCTGTTTGCTGAACCACTAAGTTATGGGGATGTAAACACACCAACACTGGTTGTCAAGCGATCATTGGGGGACAAACACAGACACACACATATGTAGATACACACATGCACACACACACGCACATATA
>NC_068983.1:106823389-106824306 GCF_001194135.2 Octopus bimaculoides | reverse complement strand
CCATGGAGGAATGTAGTGACGGACAAAAAACAAGACAGGAAAACAAACAGAAAAGGCTTTACGGCTAGACGAGAAAAATTATTTGTGTATGAACGCTGTGAGGCACGAACTTGAAAGTAGAGACGAAGTGGTTCGCGTGTTTGCTCGGCGATAGCCAAGGAAGAAAAGGATTATTGACCGGAAGCATGTGACCATGCCGGTGTAAGGGGAAGAGAGAGAGTGGTAGAGGGAGAAACAAAGAGAGGAAGTAGAAGAATAGGTGTGCAACGAGAGGAAAAGAAAAAGAGAGGAGGTACGAGGGGAAAAAAGAGATACGTAGTAGTAACAGAGGAGGAACAAGAGGGGTAAGGCGAGATACGTAGTAGTAAAGAGGAAGAACGAGAGAGGAAGAGGAAGAGAAAGAGATAGAGTAACGTCAGAAAATATGAAGTTACGGAAACTACTTACATACATACATACATATATATAGAAAACAAAGTTATTTCATTCCACATGGTTAGAAATATAGGAAAATAGAAGTTGAAAATGCATTGAGAATAGTTAAAATATTTTATTTATATATTTGAAGCTTTAACTGGTTTTGCAGTTTACAATGATTTTCAAAAAGTTCAAATAGAAAGACGTGGCTTATGCTTCTGACTAGTGTTTGAATTTTGCCCTGTTTTTATAGGAGATTCATGGCTCAAATTAGTATATGTTTTCAAAACAAATATTAATTTGAGCCATGAACTTCCTATAAAAACAAGGCAAACTTCAAACACTAGTCAGAAGCAAGACAGCTATAAAATAAGCTACATCTTTCTATTTGAACTTTTTGAAAATCAATGTAAACTGTGAAACCGGTTAAAGCTTTAAATGTATTAATAAAAAATATTTTAACTATTCTCAGTGCATTTTCAACTTCTATCTTCCCTATA
>NC_068983.1:106821052-106822176 GCF_001194135.2 Octopus bimaculoides | reverse complement strand
TATATATATATATATATATATATATATATATATATGACAGGCTTCTTTCAATTTCTGTCAGCCAAATCCACTCACAAGGCTTTGGTCAGCTATAGTAGAAACTTGCCCAAGGTGTCATGAAGTGGGACTGAACCCAAAACTCTGCGGTTGGGAAACAAGTGTCTTACCACACAGCCATGCCTGCACCTATAAATTTATAATCAGGGTGGAAGATTTGTAGGTTTTTAAGGTGGTTGTCTATAGATATTCTTCTTTTCACTAATATAGAAAGAAATGTTCACTCCTGTGGAACAACTGACGTCTATGACTCTACAGGATTTTTCTTTCCAATCTCAAATAACTTTGTCAGGTCTATTATATTTGCACTTGGTAGAAGTTTTGATGGGAACATCCCACCAATATTCGTTGTACTGATATGTATGTATGTATGTATGTATGCATGCATGTATGTATCATGAGGTAGTATTTACCCCCACAGTTGTGTGCTGGGGTCAATCTTATTGACTGGTCCCCTCCCCAAAAATTTTGGGCTTGGTGCCCAGAGTAGAAAAGAATTTTTATCCCCCACTTAAATGTGGATGTTCTGTTAGAACAAACTAGACTGCAGTAGATACTATGAGACTCATCTGCCCACATTTTGCACCAAAAGCCAATATGAAAAGGCTATGTTTTTCCAATCCAAGGACAGGAGATAGTTGCAAAATATCAAATGAAGGAACGAGACAACAAAACCCTTAAAATACGAAGATGTAACAAGTGTTGATTATTCTACTCTTCTTTTAAGGACATAACAATCAGTAGCTCTCCAAAAATGTTACTGAGGTACTACCTCCCTCTCCTAAAACAATATAAAATATCTTCCACAGAAAACACTTCCTTGGGATTAATATAAACAATTCTTTTCTATGGAATGCATATATATATATCATCATCATCATCATCATCATCGTTTAACGTCCGCTTTCCATGCTAGCATGGGTTGGACGATTTGACTGAGGACTGGTGCAACCAGATGGCTACACCAGGCTCCAATCTAATTTGCAGAGTTTCTACAGCTGGATGCCCTTCCTAACGCCAACCACTCAGAGAGTGTAGTGATATATATATATATATATATATATATA
>NC_068983.1:106818281-106820726 GCF_001194135.2 Octopus bimaculoides | reverse complement strand
TGTGTGTGTGTGTGTGTGTGTGTGTGTGTGTGTGTGTGTGTGTGTGTGTGTGTGTGTGTGTATTTCAAGCCAATTGCTTGGCAGAAAAAAAAATTATTAGTAGGTACAGGCTTTGTTGTGTGGGTAAGAAGCTTGCTTCCCAACCACATGGTGTCAGGAGTTCAGTCCCATTGTGTGACACCTTGAGAGTAAATTTGGTAGGCAGACATCCTGTCATATTTGTACATGTGTATGTGAAAGAGAGAAGGCCTTTGCTTAACTTCCTATGGGCTCTGTCTTATTTTATTGTAGTATTGCAACCACCAAAATGATTTAGTCATCTGATTTTCACTCAAATTCTTGGCAAAACTATCATTAAAATATTTATTAGTAAGTTTTTTGTTTTAGAAACATTTTTTAATCAATTTTTACATTTTATGAATTAATCTGCAAAGCATCACCAACAAACATCTTTCTACTGCCAGCAGTATCGTGTAGATCTAGTACTCATAAAGTAGTACTCATGAATATAAAGTAGAACTCATAAATATAAAGTAGCACTTATAATATAAAGTAGTACTCATAAATATAAAGTAGTACTTATAAATATAAAGTAGTACTCAGAAATATAAAGTAGCACTCATAATATAAAGTAGTACTCATAAATATAAAGTAGTACTTATAAATATAAAGTAGTACTTATAAATATAAAGTAGTACTCATGAATATAAAGTAGTACTTATAGTATAGAACATCTTTTCAACCCACAAACTTCATTTTATTCTAAATTATCTACAAACTGCAGATCAAAGAACTTTCATTGATGTAGCAGTACAGAAATTATATAACTCCATGGCTATAAATTTGTTCCTTCCACTTACCATGTCACTAGTACAAAATATTATGTGGCTTCTAAAGTGTATCAGAATTCTCTATAAGACAAAGCTACAGTTTCTACTGTAAGTTTTCCACTCTTCTCTAACATATATTCTGTTATCAGTATTTTGCCTGCTGAGCTACGTCGATATGAAAGTCAGTCAGTGACTGCTTTATCTCTACATGCCGTTTATTGAAATGTCACAGAAATGAATACAATATTGATTGCATCAATGATAATACAACTGGACCACAAACATTAAATGTCTTTATAAATATTGTCTGAAATGCTGAAAATAAGATTCTTCCCTTTTATGCTGACACTCTTTCAAGTCACTGGTTTCTAATGGGCAATAGGTTGGTTAAGAAGCAAAGGAGATAAAATAGCCAAGAAGCAAAGGTTTTCAAAATGTTCGAAATGATTTCTATGCTCCATAAGTGATATTGGTCAGAAATAAGAGATCTTGCCATATTGAGCTGCAATAATGGAGCTTTACAACTGTGCTACTTGTGTTGTTTGATGTGATGGGGCTGTCAAAGTCCTTGCAAATGGATCTGTCAGAGTGGAGTGCTTCTAGTGCATCAAGCTGATTTCTATTGAGTTTAGTCAACAATTGATCATGTTTATATATTCTCCAACAGACAAACTTGACAATAGTCTCCTGCCTACAGCACTTCATCAGCTCAAGGTTATGGATGGAATAATAGAGAAAGAATTGCTAACTAGATTTTCAATTCAAAAGTTTATTGTATTAATTTTAAAGGACAGCTTACAGCATCAGGGAAAAAAAGAAAAAAAATTAACAGTTTATGTTTATGAATGTGAACTTGTCAGTGATTTTATGTTTGAATTTGCATTTGTGAGCTTGTCTACATTTTTCTGTGCAAATGAGTGTATGCATGAAAGTGTGTTCACATATATATACATACTCAATTATACTCATATATATATATATATATATACATATATATATATATATATATACATGCATGAGCAAATATATATACTTACACACACACACACACATATATATATATGTACATGCACACATATTGAATATATGTGTACGTATATGTACACACACACACATACACATATATAATAGGCACAGGTGTGGCTGTGTCCTTCCCAACCACATGGTCCTGGGTTCAGTCCCACTACATGGCACCTTGAGCAAATGTCTTCAATAATATAGCCTAGGCCATCCAAAGCCTTCTGAGTGGATCTGATATACAGAAACTGAAAGGAGCCTGTTGTATGTATTGATATATATATATATATTTGCCACTTAAATGTGGCTGACCCCTAAGGGTGGATGTTACTGTTGCTTTTAGCCCCAGGAGAACATCTCCTCCAGCTGGCTATTGACACACATCTGTGTCCTGTCTATATTTGCAAAGGGAAGTCATCCTTCCCATCTCGATCTGCGATACGTACGGACTCGAGTTTCTGGGTATTTACCCGTCTTCAGCGTACGACAACCGCCAACCTTCGATGCGAAAGATATTCCTTTACAAATATATTTTTTTTTTTCCAGTGAAATTATTCACTTATCTCGAAAAAGTGAAAACAAGCAATGTTAAATCTCT
>NC_068983.1:106798667-106813667 GCF_001194135.2 Octopus bimaculoides | reverse complement strand
CCTTATCTGCTGAACTTGGAGTCATTGAGATTAGAAAACAACACAAGTAATCATAGCAATGCTACCTTCAATTTTCTTGTGTGATCTGATCAGTAAGATGTTTAAATGACAAAGAATTCATTGATCAGTTTTCTACTGAGAAGCAAACATAATCCTTCATCTTAAATATCTGTTTTATGTGCAAGGGCTTAAAATTAACTTCTCAATCAAGTGCAACTAATGAGCCAGAAGTGAATTGATGGAAGCGTATACAAGAAAACCAATAGATTATAAATGTCATAGGCTGCTTTGTAGCAACAAGTACAAGGAAATTGGTAAATGGTACAAGTAGGATAAAATGAAGAAATTTAGATTCTTGGTGAAATGAAGTATTTTGTATTCCTGGCAAAATATTTGTATTAATGTGGCAGCAATATTATTCGTAAACACTTTCTATTCCTTACTTGATAGAGTAAAATGATAAATTTTGCTATGAGGAATTTACTAAAAATTGGTGAACTAAAAACAATAGGCTTTAGCAGGAATCAAATGAGAATACAGTTAATAGATTTTATCCAATATCCTTGGCACCAGAGGGCTGTGGCTTTTAGTGTTTTGAGATTTTTTGTTTTTTGAGGAGGGTGGAAATTGTATATATTTACTACTACAAAATGGGGACCAAAGTCTAAGCATATTCTCTGGATACATTTCCTAATGCATCTAATTAGTTCATCCATCATTGTCAATGATGACCAAAGACATCATATGAAAAGCTTTCTTTCAAAACCAGATATATGCATTGGAATGACTTTTGACTAATTGTGTAAAACACCACTTGAATATATCTGATTTTGATTCACCTACTGTCTATATGGCATCTATCCCAGTTTGACTGAAAAAAATTTCACATGCGTGAAGCCAGCAGCTTGCAGATTGTGTTTTAATCAACCAAATATGCTTTTATACTGATTTTGAGGCGATCTTTCGATACTAGTATGCAACAACATCCAGTCGTTGTGCATTTGTTTTTAAATGTCTTGAGGAAACAATAAAGCACTCCACAGAGGCAATAAGGATAGTGGAATGGGTGTTCTTGCCTTTGTACTGTGGCAAACGTGTGGCCAAGGTGTGAGTGAGTAAGGTGCCATCTGAACTGAAACTTTAAACACATAAACACACTATACGATCATGTAATCAGTATGCGTGCGTGCAACAACCGGAAGTTGTTGCGTACTAGTACCGAAAGATCGCCGATTTTGAAAGTAAGCTCCTCATATAGGAGGAGAAGATGATGTATTTGGTTGTGGCCAATCAGTCTGCTATAGGTTGGCCATTGGTTGTCTGCTGGGACTGAAAATTAAGAGTTGGCTCTCAACTTGCGTAATTCACATTTTCTTTGTACCTCTGTAATCCAGGAACTTCCGCTGGTGCAGCTGTGCTAGGCAAGGTGGTCTTACTCTTGCATTTCCATTGGTGTTCTGCTGGGACTGAAAGTGAGGAGTTGGCTCTGGACTTGCGTAATTCATGTTTTCTCTGTGCCCCTACAATCCTGCAGCCTCTGTTGGTGCAGTTTTACCAGGCAAGGCAGTCATGCACTTGTGTTTCCCAGGTGTCAAGGATAAGCTCAAAACTCTTCAGTGAGGCTTTGGGTGTATCCTTGAAGCATTTTCTCAGTCCACCTTGCATGTGTTTGCCTTCCACAGATTTACTGTAAAAAAGTCTCTTGAAGAGGCATGTGTCAGACATGGCTGTGTAGTTAAAAAATTTGCTTCTAGCCATATGGTTTTGAGTTCAGTTTCACTACAGGGAAACATGGGTCAGTATCTTCTACAACAGTCTTGGGTTGATCAAAATCTGAAAGATGCCTGTCATATTTGTATTCTTTCACATGTTTCAGTCATTTGGCTGTGGCCATGCTGGAGCACCACCTTAAAGGATTTTAGTAAAAGAAATTGACCTTAGGACTTACTTTTTGTAAGTTTAGTACTTATTCTATCAGTCTCCTTTGCCAAACTGCTAAGCTATGGAGACATAAACACACCAACACCAGTTGTCAAGTGATAGTAGAGTGACAAACACAGACACGGGCACATATATATATATATATATATATATATATATATATACATACATATATATATAGATAGACAGATACATACATACATACATGCATGCATACATACACATAAATACATACATACATACATGCATACATACATACACATAAATACATACATACATACATGCATACATACATACACATACATACATACATACATACATGCATGCACAAATATATATACATACAATGGGCTTCTTTCAGTTTCTGTCAACCAAATTCACTCACAAAGCTTTGGTCAGCCCAAGTCTACAGTAGGAAATACTTACCCAAGGTGCCACACAATGGAACTGAACCCAGAACTATGCGGTTGGTTGGCTTCTTACCACACAGCCATGCATGTATATATGTATATGTTTGTGTGTGTGTGTGTGTGCATCCTTCTGTTAATATCAAGCAGTAGTTCTAAATGAGAATCACTGTCATATAAGTGGTCTTTTTCATTTCTAATCTTCCATGAAAACATGTCTGACTATGAGGGGAAATATTGCTTTGTTTGAAAACAGTTGAGAGTTGGTGACAGGAAGAGCAACCAGCAATAGAAATATCTGCCTAAATGAATTTCTGTCTGACCCATGGAAGCATGGAAAAGTAGACACTAAAATGACGGTGGTGGTGGTGGTGGTGACAATGATGATGATGATGGTGATGATGATGATGATGATGATGATGATGATGATGATGACGATGATGATGACGATGATGATGAAGATAATGATAATGATGACGACGATGATGATAATGATGATGGTGATGATGATAAAGATAATGATGATGATGACGACGATGATGATGATGATGATGATGATGATGATGATTATGATGATGATGATGATGATGATGACGATGATGATGACGATGATGATGAAGATAATGATGATGATGACGACGATGATGATAATGATGATGGTGATGATGATGTTAATGAAAAGCTTCTGCCAGTGATGATGACAATGATGATGACAACGATGATGACGATGATGACAACAATGATGATGATAATAACAACTGTGAAGGAAGTTTTATTTAAGATTTGACACTAGCTCAGTTTCACTTTGGGAGCATTTCACTTTCCAATCTAATAACTCCACTTCCTATTTTACACGTTCACTTTAGTTTGTTAACCACATAACACAGTTACATGTCATTTTGATTTTAATACTCTCATTTTAAGTTCATCTACATCTTCTTTGTTTATGTGGGTTTTTTTTTTTTTTTTTTTTTTTTTTTTTGCTTGATTTTTAACTTTTCCCAACACTTTCAAGAACAGTTTTCTGTTTGTAGTGTTTCTCTTATTTAGAAAATATTTCAGATTTTAGTTATTTTTGGATTTCAAATTTGGAATTTTGGAATTTCAGAAAAGAATTATAAACAAAATAATTGTGTTATCTTCCAAGAAATGAATTTTGAATGGAGCATTTTGTTGAACACTTGACTCCCACTCACAAAACAAGTCTCTAATTCTTCTCACAACACAACAACATACAATAATGACTGAAGCAAATTTCCATGAATGACCTCTGCATTGATAACATGCAGTTAAGTGGGACTGAGCAAAAAAAGCACCCCTAGGAGATTTCCCCCAGTTTTTACTGCAAACTGTCAATGTTTATTCACTCAAATGTTGATATCTAACATTCCCTTAGAATCTTGTTGGTATTGCTAGAACTATGTTTCACTGATGAGGTCTAATAAGACTGAAACATGTCCAAATTGTTACTTGATTTACCCAGTATCAGGTTCATTTCTCTCTGCATAGATGCAAACTTGAGTCCCATTTTTTTTTTGTCTGTTTACAGTTACCATCTTAATTAATTAAAAACTTTTATCATTCAATATATCATATATCAGCTAACATCACATGCTAGTGCCTCCACCCACACTCCGCTTAGCACCAGCATACAGCTCATTTACTTAAACTTTCTATGAACCCACTTTTCTCTTTTTGATTGATAATGAAAATTTCATCAATAAATTTCCCTTGTATCACCAGATGAGGGAATGAATATGATCACACTGACAGCAAATCAAATGCTGTTCACATTCAGAAATTCCACCAAATATGCCAACAAATTCCCTTCAACCCACAACCAATATAACTAGTATTAGTTTAACCAATACAGTTGAGTCTCAGAAACTATATTTATAACTATATTTTCATCATTTTGTATATACCTTACTTCATTTACTTATGACCTATGTTTGGGTGTTATATATATATATATATATATATATATATATATATATATCGTTGCTATTATGTTAAACTGTTGTATGTCCAAATTTGACCAAATGCGAATTTTTTTCAATACTTATTTTTGCTTGCAATTTCCGGTTCTTTTGGTCAAACTATCATATCTCCAGCTGCTTCAGATGCCAAGATATTAAAAATTGTCAAAGTGTACAACGGTCTTGTTATGGAATGGTGAAGTTATTTTTTTGTTTTCTGAAACAGCAATGTTTTTGGACTTAAACCACTTTTGCATAATAGCAATGATATATATATATATATATATATATATATATATATAGTTTAGCTAGTCCACATTACTCCATGAGGAGCATAGGGCTGTGACTATTTTATGCCAGTGGACACGATCATGGGCTACCTCCTTCATTTTAGACCAAGAGAGACCTTTTATTTTTGTTTTATATATATATATGTATATACATATGTATGTATGTGGTTGTGGCTGTATGGTTAGAAGCTTGCTTCCCAACCACATGGTTGCTGGTTCAGTCCCACTGCATAGCACCTTAGGCGTCTTCTACTATAACCTCGGGCCAAACAAAGCCTCATGAGTGGATTTGGCATGTATTTGTGTGTCAGTGTTTGTCCCGCCACCATCACTTGACAACAGATGTTGGTGTGTTTACGTCCCCATAACTTAGTGGTTCAGCAAAAGAGACCAATAGAATAAGTACAAGGCTTTCACAAAATAAGTCCTGGGTTTGAAGGCAGTGCTCCAGCATGGCTGCAGTCAAATGACTGAAACAGGTAAAAGAATAACAGAATAAAAGTTTTACTGTAAAAGTGTTAGTAAAATATAAGAGCAGGTTTATACACACTGAGTTTTACAGGAAAAGGAAAATCACATTTTACAAACTGTTTCCGCTGTTTTGCAATTCATCAAAGTTCAAAGATCATTCTCAATGCAATTTTTTAGCCCATGTGGTGATAGACACACATGGGATTACTTTTAAATACAAATGTTGCTTATGTTATTTTCAAAAGAAGGAATGCAACTGTTAGTCTGTCTGTTTCATATTACATATGTTGTTTTCATAAGGACATAAATTTAGGTTGTTATTTTCAGGAAGTTATATTTTGACTTATACAAAATAGTTTGTTTTTTTTCATTCTGAGAGGGAAGGCGTTTGATTTAAGTACCAGATAAAAATATAAGGTAACAGATTTGTTTTCACAAAAAATTTTACTTTACCCCAAAATTCTTTACTCAGTAGTTAGAGAAAATGCTTTTTTTGAGGATATAGTCGATAATGTATGGCAAGTAAAACACAATGCATTAAACTTTGCTGTCTATTAATATAGTATACTTTTTATTGTTTTGTTGTCATTCCATTATTGAGTCATGAGACTGACAGAAAAAGAAGAGTGAATAGTTCGGTAAACCTGCCCCCTGCAACTTTCTATTTGCTGATTCAAGAAAATTTTCCTTGTATAAGGTTCCATGATCTGTTGATGATGTACTGTCATTCTTTTCTTGAAGGTCATACTTTTTTTGTCCAGTATAGTGTTCATGGCAACCTTTTTATACTATGGTGTAGATTAAATTGTCTGAATTATAAGAAATGTTGTTTTTTAGTTTGATGGCAGGTCCCTTTTCAAGTGGAATTCAAGGACTTCTACTAAGCATCTACATAGTCCACAGTTGCATTTACTGACTAGGGTGTGTCACTGTGCAATGATCAATATCTTTTTTAGTAATTTCACTTGTATCTTTCTTTTTATGATTGCTTTTTTGTTTCCAAGATGCTTTTCAATTTTTGATCCTGTAATGGTGGTATTAATATGTTTATAATAATGTTAGAGAAGATTTCTTTGTTAAAATATGTGGAATCACGTTTTTTACTTTTTTGTATTTTGTTGCTTGAAGCTCCCAGACATTACTTTGTTTTGCTTTCTGAGTTCCAAAGTTAATTAGTTTTATAAGATATTCTGTTTTGACAAGTATTCTTTCATTTCTTTATATCGTTCATCTCCTATTTAAGAATTTGAGACAATTGTTCAGATACCTTTTGCTAAGTTGAATGACATATTACTTCAAGTATGTTTTGTGTGACATGGCATAAAAAGGAGGGGTCTTTTTTATATGAGTTAGTGGGTCTAAAATATTTGTTTGTTTCTAGTGTTGTGTTTCTTTTTGTTATTAGCATATCTAAGGAGAGGAGTTTATCACTACAGATCCCATAATGAATTGAACATGAGGGATTACATCATCATCATCATCCTTTAACATCCATTGTCCTTGCTTGTGTGGGTTGGACGGTTTGACCAGAGTTGGCAAGCTGGGGAGCTGCACCAGACTCCTGTCTGACTTGGCATGGTTTTACAGCTGGATGCTCTTCCTAACACCAACCACTTTACAGAGCATGCTGGGTGCTTTTACATGGCACCATATGGGTACTTTTATCAATTTCCCATCCATAAAATGAAACAGTCATCTAGAAATTTCTGCCAGTTTTCTTTCAAATAACAAACAAATTCCTCTCCAAATATTTGTGAGGATTGTTCATAGATTTTCTGTTTGTAGCATCCCACAATTAAGAAGGCGTATGTTAGAGCAACTGTCATTCCCATAGCCATTCCTAACTTTTGTCAGTAAGCTGTGTGACCAAACATAAAGTAGCTGCTTCCTAAAATGAGCTGGAGGTCGTGAACACTAAATTGTCTACCTATACCTTCTTGCATTTCATAGGTAAATGTGTCTAACCAGTACTTAACAGTTTTAATTCAATAATAGTGAGGAATGTTCTATACAGTTTCACAACATCAAATGTGACAATTTAGGAATTCTCATTTGCTGTATAGGAAGAGGGTTGAGCATATCAAGATCAACTTGTATAAGTTCTTTATGTGCTTAAGGAAAGGCTTTAGCAGAAGGTCTTGGATGTCACCATTTCACAAGACAGGCCTACTACAATTAGTCTATGTGTATGTGCATGTGTCAGTGTGGGGGGGCGTGTGTGAGCCTCCTTGTCTTGACATCATTTAATAGCTGTAAGCAGGTGTCACTGTTTTACAAGTAAGGGTTGTCATTTGTTTCCAATCTTCCAGAAAAACATGTCCAGACGATGGAAATATCAACTTGCTTAAAAAAAAAGTAAGGGTTGGTGAGTGGAAGGAGTGTCTCTGGTAATAGAAAATATGCCTTGACAACTTTCATATGACCCATACAAGCATGGAAAAGTAGACATTAAAACTATGATGATGACACTGACATTGCTTCTTACCTTGTATTGTCCTCGGTGTTTCAACCATTATAACATCATATAAATGTTACTAAGGAAACAGTTTCAATGTTCTATTCAACAGCAACCCAGTACTATCAATGTTACTCCAAGCATTACTCTTCCTACAGTTTGAATAACAATTAGAAAAAGAAAGAGAGTTATAAAGAGGGAGGAGAAAAAAAAACAAAGAGTGAAAGACAAGTATGAAGATGGAAGAAAATGTAAACACTCTTGTTCTGTATCATTATGGACAATATATTTCCCCATGTGATTAGAATCAATTTTATTCAAAAGTTGTTTCAATTTATTGAATAATCTTTGTATAATTGTAATATTGTTATCAGAAAGTATGTCACTTAGTGCAAACTTTAGAGAACAAATGAAAGAGTCAATAAATTTTCATTGAAAAACAGATCACATGGCACCATATCTCAGAAAATAACTTGTTTCTTTAAGAATAAAATATAATTGTTCTTTTATATTGCCATTACCATGGTCTTTTAATGGATTTTCTCTCCATCTCTGTGCATTCTGTTTTTCCATTACAATGAGGCTGTCAAACACACCAACATTGTGTCATTTGTCCAGTTTTCATTTGAGGATATCATCTTATTCAAATTTTATTTCATTAATTTTGCTCTCTTCAAATCTGTATCTTTGTATAAAGGATGTGATAGGAGTGCTAACTGAACAGGATCCTCCTTATTTCTCTTTTCATTTCTACAAATATTGCATCAACTGCTTTCTAATGGTTTCATATTCCTAGCTCTCAAGAGATATGGCAGAGAAGCAAATAACTGATGCATTATATTTTTATTATTTTGAATTTCAACAGAATTGAATTATGGACTTTACAGTAAACTAAACAAGTAAATAAATATCATCTTCATCTTGCAATGTTAATTCTCACCTGTCACAAGAAAGTATCCTAAAATCAAAATATCAGACTATATAATATTACATTTACATTGTAACTATATGATAAGTCAGGATATAATATATATAAGCATCATTAATATCTCAATAATGACCTGTCAAGATGAGATGTTGATGCTTCAAATTATACCCTTGATGAGAAGTTTTAATTCTAGATGGTTCAGTTTATTTAAACAAAACTAACCTTGCATTGAATAAGTCAGGGACTTAGGTTGTCACCTTACATTTCTGGACTAAAATTCTTCCATATATACTACTAGACAGAAGACTGATATTACTTCACTAATTCAGTGAATTTTTGTTTTTTTAACGTTTTTCCCTTTATTGGTACATTGTGAACAAAGTTAACTTTATGCTTAGACTTTGTGAGATAGATGGAGTAACATCCTGAAAAAGACAGAATGAGCCTAGTAGTTAGTGCAGTTCTTGAGAATATTATTGATTTAGTTCGACATATTGTAAATACTGTCACTGACTTTTCACAGTGATATTTCCAAATAATCATGTATCTTGTATACTTAGAGGAATGATATGTGTGTCTTTGTCTTCCCAAGATCCTCTACTTGCTTGCTCAAATCTCTCAAATCACATCCTTTTAAAAATCATCATCATCATCGTTTGCAATGATATATTATGCTATGTAGTTCTAGATACTTATTGTTAGATAAGGAATGGGACGGTCACAGTGGAACAGGTCTTATCTTTGAATGGCAGAAACAAGCTGGATCTCAAAGTTTGATATGAAGTTTTTTGGAGAGTGAGATAGAATTGGAGTTTCATGTTAGTGACTCATTAGAACTCATAGAATCTAAATATCTTACATGTAATATGAAGAAGTTCAGTAAAGAGCAGAAATGGCATACATTCTGTGTTCAAATCATACTAAGATCAATTTTGCTTTCATCCTTCCATAAGCCTCAGACAACCACTGTGATTGGTTAAATCATAAATAAAGAACCAATCAAATACTGGGATTGTTTTAATATTCCTAAATGCATCATAGGAGTGATTAAAATTATAATAGAAGATTAAGACAGGCCACAATATATGCAATACCATATAATATGAATATGCTTGGAGTGCTGTTGGTATCATATCCAAACTATTCTTGTTGCCTTGACCCACAAAGGTAGATATGACACACTTGTATAAAACTTACAAACACTTGCTAGATATACTTTTAATTTAAACTATTTATAATTTACAAGAGTAATTACTTCCACTGCATCAAATGATTTGGAAGTGTAAGAGGAATGCAAAATGAATTTAAACTCAAATCTGCAAACCATGAAATAATTTCTCAGTCATTATGTATGTTCAAGTCCTCAGGCTTCTGAGAGAAAGTAATGAGAGTTTGTATTGTTTATGCTTTTCTCATGTACATTAGTGATCAAAAGGAATGGAAATAGCATCAAGCAGGAATTGAAATTCCAGTAAAATATATATTGCCAAATACAGTATTTTTAATAATAATATAGTATGACATAATTTATTTTTGTTAAAATGCTATGGGTATGGTGCAGCAATAGAGAAAGAGATATGCTCCAGTATCCTGCATTACAATTATACTAGGAGGTGCTCCATCAAATAAAACAGGAAAAAAATTTGACATTAAAGAAATAAGGCTATTTACATACAAAACCAATCACATAATTATCTTGCTTTATATGCAACACATAGAGAAACAGAAATGCTCATCTGGCACTTTGTATATAATTATAATGAATACATATAATTAGGTGATGTATTATACTGTACAATGATTATAATAAGAAACTCCATCATTTACTTTAATTCAGGATTCAAAGTTAAATGATATTAAACAAATCATCACAGATTACTTTTCAATACACTCTACTGTTACTCCCATTCCACACCCTTTTCACAAACGAATTACAAGATAAGATTTTATCTAGATTTATTCATGAGTTAGCTTGGCTGACTGTGAGTGAGGAGTGCAGATAATTCAACAAGTTATTGTTCTACATCATTAACGACTCCATCAATGTTTCTCTTTAAACAGCGGAAATGAAAGGAACAAACTCTTCAAATATATCTAATACATAAGCTGTTTCATAATTATCACTTTTCACTTTTAATTGATTGTTTCATTTCAAGAATGCTTAGCTTGAAACAGAGCCACACTTCAAGATTGAAAATGTCCACAGGATACATTGCTATATACTATCATCAAAATATCCTAACAGGAAAATCTTATACTACTTCTTAATTCAGCAGCTGCTGTTTTTGTTGCTGCTGCAGCTTCTGTTGCTTTTGTCATTTCATTGTGGTTTGTTTCATAAATGTCTGCTCACAGATAGATATCCAATATGAAATAATTTATTTAACCATCAGACATCTTTAGAAAGGATGCCAATTTCCATTAATATAACAGTAAAACAAAATTTACTCTGGACTTTATGAAATAGAGTGGAAAAGAGTTATTTCTAGATTTTTGTTTTCTTACAATAGTGGTATTAAGGTGATGAATTATTCCATACAACAACTCTATCAAAGTAAGGCAGTAAATTAACAAAACTCTACCAAAACTAAGTGTTATTTATCAGTTACTATTGAAAATACTCCCAGAGGAGAAAAATATTTGATAAATGAGTAAGTTTGGGGGTCTTTTGTCTTGGTTTGTTTGAGTTTCTTTCTTTAATTTACCGCCTAAGAAAAAGATTGGCTTTGACTTTTTGCTGAGTGTCTGCACTATCATTGTCAACTAACAGACAATTCTGAATCTAAATAATGGTGATGGAGTGAAAAACTGGCACTTGAGGAACAATTAAAAAGATAGAAAAAACTTTGAGTAATATACCAATACCTGATCATGCAAATCTTCTGAGAGTTAAGAGAAAACTATAAAATTTACTTAATTCTTCAAGAACTCATAACAATCTCATAACAATTATCTTGTTAAATAAACAAAATATAAAATTGTGACATATAAAAGGTAGTTCTTGTGTATAACTACCAATAATAGTTTGAATGTGAGAATGAACGTGTGTGTATGTGTGTATGTATGCACATATAATCAAGTGTATGTGCATATACATGCATGTATATGTCTACATTTGTGTTTTGAGCTAAGTTTCTTTACAATTTTGTTTTTTAAATTATGTTTATTTTTGAGACTCTTCTTTTCAGATTGCTTTCAACATAATGAAAGAAACCCAGCTGTTTTTATCATGATAAGAAAAATTTTTTAATGTTAGTTTTATTCATATCTATATTATTTATTTGCTTTAATTATTTAATTTTTTATTTTTAATGTTATTCCATAACAATAAATTCCCTCTACAAATTGCTTTTCAATATAAACAATTGTCTATTCAGAAAATTCAGGTGCAAATGAAGGAGTCATTACCTATCAAAGGCATTTGTTCAATCCATACAAAAGCTGTGACTATATTGGTCTGGACATGGGATGAGAATAAATGACTTGCACTGAATGTGGAAATGTTTCAAGTTTGTTGTAAGTGACAGAGGTTGACCAAGTTAGATGTAGTTACATTCTTGAATTAGTCATGCTATTTAGATAATTATTAACAAATGTAAACTATAGTTCAGTTTACCTATGAAAAATGTTTTTTTGCTGTGTGATTTAGAAGTTTGGCTTTACAACAATGTGGTTTGGGGTTCAGTCTCACTGTGTTGCATCTTGGGCAAGTGTCTTCTATGATAGCCCTGGACTGACTATTGCTATGAAAGTGAATTTGGTAGATGGAAACTGTGTAGAAATCCATCATCATCATCATCATCATCATCATCATCATCATCATCATCATCATCATCATTTAATCCCCATTGCCCATGCTGACATGGGTTGGATGGTTTGACCAGGGCTGGTTTCTATGGCTGGATGCCCTTCCTAACACCAACCACTCTGAGAGTGTAATGGGTGCTTTTATTTACCACCGGCACAGGTGCCAGTTGCATGATACCAGTATCTGCCATGATTAGGATTTCATTTGGTTTGATGGGTCTTCTACTCAAGCACAACATATTGCCAAAGGTCCTGGTCATTTGTCATTGCCTCTGCGAGGCCCAACACTCAAAAGGTGTTTTTACATGCCACCAGCATAGGACTAGTTATGCAACACCAGCATTGGCCACATTGCCTCCATGAGGCCCAATGCTTGAAAGGTACTTTTAACGTGCCACTGGCACAGATGCCAGTTATGTGACACTGGCATCAGCCATGACTATGATTTCACTTGGCTTGGTGGGTCTTCTCAAGCACAGCATATTGTCAAAGGTCTCAGACACTAGTCAATGCCTCCATATAGCCCAACGTTTGAAGATCATGCTTCAACACCTCGTCCTATGTCTTCCTGGGTCTATCTCATCCACAGGTTCCCTCCACAGTTAGAGACTGGCACTTCTTTACACAGCTGTCCTCATCCCCATGTGCATCACATGACCATATATATATATATATAAAGTTTCTGTTTACTTTAAATTTGATTCCTGGTAAACTCATGTTTATCTTTGTCATTGCCAGTATCCTATGAACCTAATATACTTGGATATGTATGCCCAGGGTTAACACAGGTAATTATACCAGTAGTAAAACGGATATTTTTATTCCTTAGATGGTTATTCCAACCTCTAACTCTACTAACCTTATATACACACACACACACATACACACACACACACACACACACACACACATATATATAGATAGATAGATAGATAGATAGATAGATAGATATATTATTCTGCCAATGAGATATTGCTTAAATTTGTATTGGTAAAAATATACAGTTCTATATTTAAGAGATGAGGAATTATGTACATTATTTACATTGCTTACAATTGACGAATATTTGTCCTCATCTTGTTTGTTGTTAACACAACGTTTTAGCTGATATACCCTCCAGCCTTCATCAGGTGTCTTGGGGAAATTTCAAACCTCAATTCCCATTCCTAAGGTATTTTTAGATGTTATTATTATTATTATTATTATTATTATTATTATTATTATTATTATTATTATTATTATTACTATTATTATTCAGACCACTGCCTGGAATCGAACTTGGAATGTAGCGCATGCTCTTAACCGCTATGCCATATGCCTGTGGGCATATGGCGTAGTGGTTAAGAGCACAGGCTACTAACCCCAAGATTCTGAGTTCGATTCAAGGCACTGAGCTGAATAATAATAATAATAATAATAATAATAATAATAATAATAATAATAATAATAATAATAACAATAATAATAATAATAATAATAATAATAATAATAATAATAACAACAACAACATCGAAAAATACCTTAGGAATGAGAACCCACATTCGAAATTTCCCCAAGACACCAGATGAAGGCTGGAGGGTATATCAGCCGAAACGTTGTGTTAACAACAAACAAGTTGAGGACAAATATCTGTCAATTGTAAATAATGTAAACAATGTGGTAAAAATATGTTTGTGCATATTAAAGTGTCTCTTAAAGGGGCTTAATGTAGAACCAGCATGATACTTATTGCTAGCTTATGTAATTACACATTTCATTTATAGATTGTTACTTATAAGGCAATTTGCCTTCAAAGGGACATTGAGTGGTTAATCTACATGTAGGTGAACTAATCATAGAGTCTTAGAGAACCCAGCACACACACAGACATACACATACTTTCCTACATACATACATGTATGTAAGTGTGTGCTGTGTGTGTGTGTGTGTGTGCGTGTGCGTGCATGCGTGCGTGTGTGTGTCTGTCTGTCGATCTGTGTTGTGTGTGTCTAAAATTCATACATGCTTACATAGACACTCATACAAACACACACACATATATATATATATACTGTACATACATACATACATACATACATACATACATACATATATGCATACATAATAAAAGATAGGATAAAGTTCCTTCCTAAGTCATATAAGACTTATAGGGTCAGTTCCCTGGTTTCCATAGTGCATATTATTTTCCACCTGGATGGGATGCCAGTCCATACCAGGATTACTAAATTTTGCCAGCTGTGTGGACTGGAGCAACATAAAATGAAGTGTTTTACATAATGATTGCTGCTTTTCATGCTTACATTGATTTGATGAAGATATGAGGCATTATTTTACAGTCAGATGCCCTCCCTGATGTTAACCCATATCTGGTTTTTCAAGAAATAGATTTCTTATTCCACATGACTTTAAAGGTATGAAGTGAACATATGAGGCGTTGACAGAAGCAACTGACAATATCACCACCTGCTGCACCATACAAGCAATCCCAGATGAAAGCAAACACACAGACAAACATTCATGCACACACATTCACATACATACCTTGTATCTGCTCTTACAATGCATCACAACTGCTTGTGCAGAATCACGCCAGCCAGGTCCCTGTGCCTGATGGGTTGAAACAGTTGTAGTGGTTCTGAATAAAGAGTTTTGTGAATTCCATTTTCTTTTTTTCATATATATATGTATATGTATATATATATATATATATATATATATATAT
>NC_068983.1:106795536-106796421 GCF_001194135.2 Octopus bimaculoides | reverse complement strand
ATATATATATATATATATATATATATACATACATACACACCCACACATATATTTAAGGTAAAAAGCTAAGGAAAAGAATTCCTTCAAATGGGTGTGTAAAACATCTGATTCACTGGTGCATCACTTGGATACCACATCAATATGGGTATAATGTAAATTACAATCAATAATATATATAAGAAGTTTGTTGTGTAAGGCCAGAACAATGCATGAAGGTGCAAAGTAAATTAGAAAGGAAAAGAAAACAAAGTAAAGTTGCATTTTACTTTTCTTTTTCTTTTGTAGTTTACTTTGTACCTTCTTGCATTGTTCCAGCCTTACACAACAAATCTCTTTTAGAGTAATACTACACAATGCTTCACCAAAACTACTCTATTTTAATATATATCATCATCATCATCATCATTTAACGTCCACTTTCCATGCTAGCAAGGGTTGGACGATTTGACTGAGGACTGGTGAAACCAGATGGCTGCACCAGGCTCCATTCTGATCTGGCAGAGTTTCTACAGCTGGATGCCCTTCCTAACACCAACCACTCCGAGAGTGTAGTGGGTGCTTTTTACGTGCCACCGGCACGAAGGTCAGTGCAGCAGTACTGGCAATGGCTGCACTCAAATGGTGTTGTTTTACATACCATCTGCACAAGAGTTAGTCCAATGTTTTGTTCACATGCCACTGGCACAAGTGCCAGTAAGGCGAAGCTGGAAACGATCACACTCAAATGGTGCTTTTTACATGCCACCAGCACGGAAGCGAGACTGCTGCTCTGGCAGTGATCCCGCTCGGATAGTGCTGTTAGCGCTCCACTGGCACAAGTGCCAGTCATCAAATTTGGTTCAGGTTCGATATATATATATATATATATATATATATATATATATA
>NC_068983.1:106790112-106795320 GCF_001194135.2 Octopus bimaculoides | reverse complement strand
ATATATGTGATATTTCCTGATAGATGAAAATGTTATCAAAACTTCTTCTCTGATGTTAATCAAATACATGTATGTCAAACACCAAATTAACAGAATTTAGCAAATCATGCTGTTGGAAACATTTTTTATTGAGACAGGACTGTTTTCTTTCAGTCATGTAGGAATTTTATGATCAAGTATGAAACTGATTTCAATCTGATCAATGTTGTAGAATTTGAAAGCCATTGAACAAAAGAAGAAAGTGTAATTAGTTGTGAACCATTATTTACTTGCAATTCAGAAGTGCAGAGGAATATTAAATGATTGGGTCATTAAGCACTTTAGTCACAGAAATGCTTTTCAAAAGAAAATTCTGAAATTGGAGATTGACCGTTGATTGTAATGAGAGGAAAATTACATCTTATAAGGATCAATTCCTGACCTAATCTACAAGATTATAGAGATTTTCAAACTTTCTTTCATGGCCAAGAGGATTGCTCTATTTCAGCCTACAAAAACCAATAACTTTCGTAACATTAACCCCTTTATTTCTTTATTGCTTTTTTTCCCCGCTTTCCTTCCCTTCCATTTTCCTCTCTTTTGCTCCCTATAATCTTTCTATCAATTTATTTCTATCTGCTTTCCCTGTCACCATGCATTTTATCTCCTTATACTCAGGAAAGCTCTTCTGTTCCCAATATAATAGCTTCTATCTGTTGGTGGGGTGGGATAGGAGCTAGAAAGAGAAGCAGCTTGATTGATTGTGTGCCACATAAGCCAGTATAGGATGAAGAATATTATACTGGCTTTGATGGCTGGCTGCATGTATAAATCATCTATAAGTGATTTGGTTGACTTTTAAGTACAATGTTGCTGATAGGAAGACTCTGGTCCAATAAAGATATTAACATTAACAATTTGCAAAGGTTAACAATGTAGTCTTGTATTCATACCAAAGTGCAGTCATGCTACAGAAAGAAAATACCAACACTAACAATGTTAATAGTGTACAATAATGGTTATTCTGTAGTTATTAACAAATTAGAATGACAACTATGCAACGGACATTTGCTATAGCTTGCAAAATACAGACTGATCCAAAAATCTATACAGAGCAGCTTATGTCTCCTTCTTTGCAAGGAATTAATCTACTTTTTATTACATTTTTTTTATTATGCACTGGTCTAAAGAGGAAGAACAGTGTCCATAAGCATGTCAGGTTGTTTTTAGACTTGAGAATAAGGGTAAATGGAAGGGAGCAGTGCAAATGATGTTTCATTCAGATTATTGCAATATGTGATTAAAGAAAAACATACAGAGGAATATTGTTCTATCAGAATACAGTTCTGAGAAAGGATAACTGGTTAAAGAGTCTTGTACAGAATCTAAAAAGTGCTTTTGTTTTGTTTTTTTTTTCATCTTTTAGTTGTAGACAGGAGAGAAGACAATACCTATGACACTTTACAAGGCCTTTGAGACTGATCAGAAGGAGAGAGAAGGGATCTTTGAATTGAAGTCCATGCTGAAATATTTTCAACAAAGTGAGCTCTACTAAAAGTACTCAAGATATTAGATGATGGTGTTAAACCAGGAAACAGATTAAGCTTACCACTTAAGTGAACAATGGTGTGATTTGAACTATGGCGGAATTTGAATTCAGAACAAAAAGAGCCAGAATAAATATCACAAGGCATCAAATCTGACATTCTTGTTTTGCCAATCTAGTACCCAAGATTGGTACATTTTCTTTAACAAATCTGAAACAATGGAAGGTAGCTGACCTAAGTTTTTGACTCAGAGCACAGTGAATCAGAACAAATACTGCAAGATATTCTACCCAACATATTAATAACTCAACCAATTATTACTTTAATTAATATATTGGGATGACAGTAGGATAGAAGGTATGAATACAAAGTAAATATAACCCTTTTGTTACCATATTTCTATTGAAATACAGTCTTTGAAAATTATGAAGGATTATGACCTTGTCACTATAAAGCTAATGTTCAGAACATAAATTAACATGAAATTTTAATGGAAGGTTTTAATCACGATGACTTTAAAACAGGAAGTTTGTATCGTAGGACCAGGGGCAATCTTAGGCAGGTTGGTAGCAAAGATGTAGCCATGTTTGGTTATACTGAGTGAATGAGAGAATCATTTCCTCCCAGACAATACATTACGTTTACCTGATTCTTATTAGAGAAATCAATCTACAAAAGATTTATATATCTTTAAATTTCCTATTTGTTTGCATGTGCAAATTCATGATATCTAATGGAAAAAAAAAACAAAAAACTTGTATCTGTCCTCTAGGCACCAAATCAAGGTATTACTGGTGAGACTAGATGCAAGCCTCTTGGTTCGATGAAAGAAGAAGATTAAAGCCACATCAGTTTATCATGAACAAATGTGTTTTTAATATTTGTGGATGGGAAAAATTAATCAAAAATTATTTGCATATATTTTACTTTGTAACATTTTGAAAATTTTGATTTCTATGCATTAAGTTGGCATAATTCAATCATTAATAAAGCATATATTTGATACGTTTTTAAGAAGCATTTAACTATATGAAATGAAAAATGTACATCTATCTAATCATAAGAAATATAGGTGATGAGATGATCTGTAGTTAATTGGCATATAAGGACTGTTAGCTCAACGCACGAAAGAATTACTATTTCATTTAAAGATTTGCTAAAGTAAAAACATTTGATATTTGAATAGGTGTTCATTAGCTCTCTTATTTTTAACCTCATTATTCAACCCCATTCCATCTGTGAAACTTAGAACTATGAGGAAAATGAAGATTAAAACTCAGAATTTTTTTTTTTTTTTTCATATTTATATCAATGTGGCTGCTGGAGCTGTTTGTTACTTCTGATGATGATGATAATGATACTATTCATAACAGTGACAATAATGCTGTGATAACCATTAACAACATCATCAATATCATCATCCTCCTCATCATCATCATCACCATCATCAATATCATCATCATTATCATCATCATCAGAAGTAACAAACAGCTCCAGCAGCCACATTGATATAAATATGAAAAAAAAAAAAAAAAATTCTGAGTTTTAATCTTCATTTTCCTCATAGTTCTAAGTTTCACATCATCATCACCATCATCAATATCATCATCATCATCATCATCATCATCATCATCATCATCATCATCATCTTCATCAACTTCATCACTATCACCAGCAGCGGTTTCATCATCGACATCATTGTTGTTTTTATCATCAACATCAACAAAATCACTGGCAGCAGCTTTATCATTGGCATCATCGTCATTACCATTATAATCATTATGACCATGTCATCACCGTCGTCATCGTCATTGTCGTCATTGCTGTCGTCATCATCGTCATCATCATCATTTTTTCATACCTCTATTTTTCTTATACAATATTATTTGATATTGGCATTATGGACTACTGAAACACTCATTAGTTTAGCACTTCATCACCTACTCATTTTCTCACTCCTTTAACTTTTTTCCTTTCTTTGTCTTTATCTTACTCATTCAGCTGCTGCCAGGTAAGCTGGGAAAATATGGTTCTATATATTTCCAGAAGAATTTCTTAGCATCTGTGTCAGAATATGAATTCCTAACTCTTCAGCTTAAAGGAAAATTTGATTTAAGCACATCTGTTATAACACATTCACTTCATCATTGTTAATCAGCTCTTTTGCATGACTTTATCATCATCATACTTTTCATTACTGCTGTTGTTGTCATCGTCATCAGCTGTGTTATAATGCCATTATTAACATCATCCTTGTTATCATCATCATCATCATCATCATCATCATCATCATCATCATCATCATCATCATCGTCGTCATCGTTACCCACAACCCACCATCAGTAACAACATTATCATCACAATCTTTATCATAATTTTATCATTGACATCATCATTGTCGTTGTCATCATTGTCGTCGTCATCCTCCTCTTCTTCCTCTATCCCTATCATTACTACTATCATCATGTGATTTAATTATTTCAATTGTCATTTTAGGACACTGCCCTTTTAAGGTTTTTTAAGGCATAATTCTCAAATTTATGTATCAAACCACACTGTCGTTATGTTTTTAGAAAGGAAGACTAGCTACTACATTAAGCAAAACTATATGCACATCTATCTTACAAGTCAAGAACAGGGGTTTTCAAACTGTGGTCCACGGACCACAGGGGGTCCGCAAGGACAAGACAGGGGGTCCGTGGACAGCAAACACTTTTTATGGGCAATTTGATTTTATATATGTTTTTTAATCGAAATTTTTTAATTGACAATAAACCTATTTGTTAAATACGGTTAAATAAATAAATGTAAAAATATATGTTATTTTAAGCAAATATTTATGTATAAATTTCATGAGCGTTTATAAGGGGGTCCCTAAGGTAAAGCCTGAAATATAAAGGGGTCCGCAAGTCAAAAAGATTGAAAACCTCTGGTCTAGAAGACCAAACATCATGAGTGTAATCCATCTTATTTGAATTTTCTTTTCTTTTACTTGTTTCAGTCATTTGCTGGAACACTACCTTTAGTCAAACAAATCAACACCAGTACTTATTCTTTGTAATAAGGTGGAGGTAAAAATGATCACATTTAGAATACAGCACCAAAGATCTGACTTTGAAAAATTACATATACCATGAATACAAGGTGGCAGGAGGTAACACAATTGGAAAACTATTGATTTCAAATTTTGGCACAAGGCCAAAATGTTTTGGGGAAGGTGTAAGTTGATTATATTAACCCTAGTATTCAACTGGTACTTACGTTATCAACCCTGAAAGGATGAAAGGCAAATTCAACCTTGTTGGAATTTGAACTCCGAGCTTAAAGATGGACAAAATACTGTTAAGCATTTTGCCCAGTGGGCTAGCCAGCTTGTTGCCTTCAACTGGAAAATTATTACAAATTATCCATTGTAGGATTACAAGAATATCAAGTACAGAATCATGGAAAATGAATAGAGATGGCTAGGAAACATGAACAAAACCCAAAATTATTTTGTATCTTCAAGGAAGTTATCATATACAAAATAGAGGTTGCAATAATCAGTAAAAGAACTATTTATCCACCCATCTGGTGTTGAAACTCAGTCTTTCAGTTTGTTACAAAAATACACAAATATACATAATATACAAACACACACACACACACACACACACACACACACACACATACACATATATAT
>NC_068983.1:106785516-106789660 GCF_001194135.2 Octopus bimaculoides | reverse complement strand
GTATCTATATATATGTGTGTGTATGTGTGTGTGTATGTGTGTGTGCATGTATGTATGTATTACGTGTGTGTATGTGTGTATTATGTGCATGTATGTATCTATGTGTCTATGTATGTGTGTGTATGTATATATGTATGTATATATGTATGTACGTGTGTATATATGTGTATATATATGTACATATGTATGCATGTATGTGTGTATGTATGTGTGTACATATGTATGCGTGTGTATGTAAGTATGTATGTATGTATGTATGTGTGTATGTATGTGTGCGTATGTATATGTGTGTATGTAAGTATGTATGTATGTATGTATGTATGTATGTATACATCAATGTATCTATGTATGTTTTCTTCTGTTTTTAATTATTTGAAGTTTTTCCTGTCAGGAAAGAACTGGTTTCTAAACAAAGATATGAAACTTCATCACAGGGAATGTAGATAACAAACACAATGCCATATTGTAACTTGCGTGAAGTCTTGCCTTTTGTTAACGTTCCAGAATGCTAATGATTCTGCCAGCTTGTTGCCTTAATACATGAATTAATATTGGTTTCACATTTTGGAACAAGGCCAGCAATTTCTGAAGACAGGCTAAGCTGATTACATTGACCCCTCCCCCCTCCCCCCGTACACAATTGGAACTTATTTTATCAATCCTGAGAGGATGAAAGGTTAAGTCAGTCTTGACAGAATTTGAACTCAGAATGTAACGAGGGAAGAAACACTGCTAAGCATTTTGCTGGGTGTGCTAACATTTCTGCCAGCTTCCCACCTTAATGCATTGGAGCCATAAGGAGACAGAAACACAGATACACACACCCATATATGCACATATATGACAAGCTTCTTTCAATTTCTGTCTACCAAATCCACTCGCAAAGCTTTGATCTGTCTGAGGCCATAGTAGAAGGAACTTTCTCAAGGTGCCATGCAGTGATACTGAATCTGAAACCATATGGTTGGAAAGCAAACAGTCAGCATTGTGTGTAATAAGATGTAGTTACCTTAGCTTTATATAAAATATTTTTTAGAGAGAAAATGAAGATTTAGCCAAGCTAGTTTCAATCCTGTAATGGATTTCATCAGTGATGAGCAACTTCTTCAAATGCCTACTATGACACTGATAATAAGCCCAATATTACCAAGGACTTGTGAAGGTGCATAGCCTAGTGGTTAGAGTATCTGGATCATGAATGTAAGGTCGTCAGTTTGATTCCCAGCATTGCATTGTCCTTGAGAAATACTCTTTATTTCATGTTGCTCCCGCTAGCAAAAGTGAAGAGTGTCTGTATTTTAAAGGAATGGCTTTTATATTTTGTGTCGTGCTGAATCTCCCTGAAAACTGCATTAAGGGTACACATGTCTGTGGAGTGCTCAGCCACTTGCATGTTTATTTCATATGCATCTTGTTCCATTGATTGGATCAACTGGAACCCTCGTCATCATAACCAACAGAGTGCCACCGAAGACTTAGTAAAATCTGATAGACTGATTTGCATATTTTAAGACCTAATTGGTTAATTAGTTCAATTACAAAATTACTTGCACATGAACAGTGTACTTTAAAATATACCTATAGATTTTAGCCAACACTGTATGTAACAGGCAGATGTAAACATCTTGAAGATATTGTATATAAAGAAAAAGTATTTACATCTGTCTTTATGTCTGAATCCTCAGCCTTTCAACCTGTTGGCTGAAGACTGAGAAGTGACATAAATAACCACATCTGATGAATCTCAGAATTCCAGCTGACCAAATCAAATAAATTATTTATGTTCTCCTCCTGTGGTATTGAATATCTGTCTGCCATTCCTTACCATTAACTACATATATCTGTGTGTGTGTGTGTGTGTGTGTGTGTGTGTGTGTGTGTGTATCCATACATATACACATATATGGATATACATAAATATGTATCTATATATATGCATACATGTATTTACACGTATACATACATATGCACACACATATAAGGATATATATTTATATAACAATTGTAAATGTATGTGTGTGTGTATATATATATATGCAGAGATAGATAAATACAAATACACATGTATGTATGTACATATATATATATATATATATATATATATATATATATTCGCACACATATATATACATGAACATTTACACACATCCACATGGAAATATACAGATACATGTATAAATGCTTGTAACAGTGTGTGTGTGTGTGATGGGTGCTCTTACAGAAATAGATGCTTAGTGAGAGTCACTCCAAGCAACCATGACTATGACAATCCTTTTTATTAATAACCATTGAATGTCATTATGTGCTGAGGCTATGTGTCACTTGCTCTCATGGCATATGTGTGTCTTAATACAACTTTAGTTATAAATAAAAGAAAAAGAAACTGTTTTACAGATACTACCTACACTTTGTTGGCAGCTGCTGCTATAGCTGTTCGCGTTGTTGTTGCTGTTGCTGCTGCTGCTGCTGCTGCTGCTGCTGCTGGAGATGGTGGTGATGGTAGTGGTGGTTGTGGAGATTGTGGTGGTGGTGGTGGTGGTGGTGGAGGGGATGAACTAGCATGTTACATATTACAAACTCTCTTCAGTTAGTAATTTTACAGTAACTTATTGGTGTAACTACTACTCTACAGGATGTTTGGGCTAAAGTTGATGATATTTCATGTCTCCTTTTTTCAGGAACAGCTTCATTTATTGGTGAACAGTCAATGGCATTGGAGATGTGGAATTGTGTGGCTTAGTGGTTAGAGGGTGTTGGACTCATGATTGTAAGATTGTGGTTTTGATTCCTGGACCAAGTGACGTGTTGTGTTCTTGAGCAAAACACTTCATTTCATATGTTAAATTCAAATTACGACAAACGTAAATAAACAAACGAAGTTTGCTTTTTAGAAGCATTGAGATGTCTTAGATAGTTAAAGAAGTGATTTTAAATTCTCAATCGCAGAATAATGCTAATAATATAGCCTGAACAGGATAAATTACCCCTATTTTGCAGAGAAAAAGCTAGCCACCTACACTTTTCTTTGCAAAATAGGGGTAGTTTATCCTGTTCAGGCTATATTATTAGCATTATTCTGCGATTGAGAATTTAAAATCACTTCTTTAACTTCATTTCATGTTGCTCCAGTCCACTCAGCTGTAATCCTGTGAAAGACTGGTGTGTTGTTCAGGTGGGGGACTTATATGCCAAGGAAACTGAGAAGCCAGCCCTTATAAGCTGGCAAGACTCATGAAGGTAACTTTACCTAATGGCAGTGGAGAGCATAAAGATTAAAGTTTTACTTGAGAAAAAATGTTAACTGACATGGAAGGCTTGAAGCTATCTGAATATTGGGAAAGAGTTTTCTGTGTTATGACGATTTGTGCCAGGTATGAAAATGTCAACATCATGACTTCTGCTCAATGCTCTGTGAACACTGTAAAGGCTGTAAGACATGACATGGACAGCTACAACAGAGACTATGAAGCCAAGGCAACAGTAAGTTCTAATTGTGTCTACATACCAGAGTTTATTCCTACATCTATGAACAGCACCTTAGGTTCAATTCTGATAAGTATGTGAAGCTTCTGGAGACTGTGGTCAAATTCTGGCTGGAGAGGGTTGCTACTGGAAGGCTATATGTATGGCAGTAGGAACTGGTTCCTTGCCATACCTTCAATGGTTCACCAGCCTCAATTTCTGGCCTCCTAATTTTCCCTCTTGTAACCACGTAGATTATTATGTGTGGGACACAGCATAATCTTGTTGATGTTTTTTGATTTTTTTTTTAAATACCTTTATTTTTCAGCTCTATACTTAAGAGATGAGGAATTATGTAGATTATTTATGTTATTTACATTTGACGAATATTTGTCCTCATCTTGTTTGTTGTTAACACAACGTTTTGGCTGATATACCCTCCAGCCTTCATCAGGTGTCTTGGGGAAATTTTGAACGTGGGTTCTCATTCCTAAGGTATTTTTCGATGTTGTTGTTGTTATTATCATTACTATTACTATTATTATTATTATTATTATTATTATTATTATTATTATTCCGGTCACTACCTGACGGTGGCGGTGGTGGTGGAGGTGGAGGTGGCAGCGGCAGCAGTGGCGGCGTCGGCGGAGGCGACGGCAGTAGCAGCGGAAACGGCGGCAGC
>NC_068983.1:106768070-106785300 GCF_001194135.2 Octopus bimaculoides | reverse complement strand
GGCAGCGGCTGCGGCGGCGGTGGCGGTGGCGGTGGCGGCAGCGGCGGCGGTGGTGGATTTTCAGAACTGTTAAAGCAACAGGTAAAGATGCGTTGCAGTATCTTTTCTGACTATATATATTCTAACAACACCTGTGATGACACAGATGTCAAGCTGTATTAACCCAAGATGGTGGCGTTTCTTTTGGATAAACACTGGTATCATGGAGAGAAGAAAGAAGACTTCTATGCATGGACAACTGCTGGTTTTCTTCAAAAAATCTTGCCCAAATCTGTGCACACATGTGCCAATATATGGCTAACTTTGATCAATGGAACTTCCTTTTCTAAGAATTTATGCAACATATTTTAACTGAATTTCCACTTTCACATACTTCAAATCATCTTCATTCTTTGCATCAACAGATTAACAAATGTTCTCTTAGGACTTCATTATCAAATGCAAACATTTACCATGAAATTTTTGTAGAAGAATACCTAAGTAATTGCCCTTGCTTTTTTTTTCTCTCCTTTGTTACAAGACACTGTCTTATTAGCTTGATCCAGACAGGTTCGCCTGACTGGGTATTAATATCCAGAACAATACTGCAAAGCCTTTTGTCCAGTTCTTTTATCAATTCTACTAATCCACCATTCTGGAACAGCACTTGATTTCACCAACCCTGGAAAGTTCAATAAAATCAAACACCAGTTCAGTTGACTTTGGTGGTATTAAAAATCAGAACATAAATATCTGTGATAAATATAGCAAGTACTTGAACAAGTCTACCAACTGTCAAAAGTAGAGATGTGGTGTTCTAAGAATGTTGTCAATGTGGTACACACTGGACAACCAGCTAAAAGAAAGTTGGCTTATATCCTGTTACTAAGACTGTATGGTGTCCATGACCAAGTCATTTAACTCTCAATAGCCTAGTCATCTTAGCTGTAAAACAAGGAACAGTGGTACAGTTCACTGATGTAAACAGTGGGAGCACTGTAAAATTCAAAAATGTTTTGTGTTCAAGCAAGGTTTGAGTTCAATTTCTCTATGTAGAGAGGAATAAGCTCCACCAAACTGACTTTTCTTCATACACTAGATGGCAAAATGTCTTCTATAGTGGCCTTAGTACACAATGGGTTATAAGATACTTATATGAGCAGGTAGATTTCTTGTCAATTTAACTCTTTAGCATTCAGATTACTCTGTCAAATGTAATGCTTATTTATTCGTGTTGTTTTGAATTAAACAACGCCTTATTTTGTAGCTTTGAAATATCAGTGGTGTGACTGTTTATCTTTAGAATGATATTGCAGGGTATTGTGTGAGTGGTCAGATCTGGCCAATTTGAACATAAAACAAGTAGAGTATTTGGACCGGATATGACCGGTATAAATACTAAAGGGTTAATATAATAAATCTTTAGTTAAGTATCAGCCTTTATTAATCTTTCAGGATTGGATACAATTATTATCACTATTCTTTTCACTTAAGCACTTTCAGTAAATAAATGAATTGATTATTTTTCCAGCAGTCATCAAATATGGCTGCTCATCAAGTGAATATTATTACTCTTAACAGAACAAACTGCAAGAAATATATTAAAAGGCAAAAAAAAAAAAAAACAATATTTAATATGAGTAGATTTGGCTTCAAACAGCATAAATTTCACAACCATTAAAACATATTGGTATTTCAGCAGAATTGGTTAATATCCTTCCCTCTCAATGCCTTTTGCCTAATATCACCTTTAAAAATTAATACCACTCCAGAGAATTAACAGATGTTATTAACAAAAATCTGGCACAACCATATCCAAAGACACATACACACATACTGACATACCTTCATTGAAATAATGATTTCAAATTCAGGCACAAGGCCAGCAGTTTTAGGGGAGGAGGCTAGAGGGTTACATCAACCCTAGTGTGCGATTGATGCTTATTTTATCGCCCCTCCAAAAGGATGAAAAGCAAAGTTCACACCCGTGGCATTTGAACTCAATTCATAATAATAATAACGATTTCAAACTTTGGCACAAAGCCAGCAATTTCAGACGAGTGGGCTAGCACCCCAAAAGGAGGAAAGGTTAAGTTGACCCTGGTAGAATTTGAATTCAGAACATAAATGGGGAAAAATGCTGCTAAGCATTTAGTCCAGCATGCTAACAATTCTATCAGCTCACCATTTTGATGATAATAATAATAACGGTAATAATAATAATGAGAAAGCAACCATACTCTGGGATATGCCAATACAGACAGATAGAGAAATTAAGGCTAATTGTCAGAGATCACCAAGAAAAAATGCTTTCTAATTGATGTATCAATACCAACAGATGACAATGTTTCTCTAAAAGAAATGGAGAAAGACCTGGAAATAGATCGAATGTTGAGCTTAAAAACAGAAACAATTCTCATCATAGTAGGTGCATTAGGTGTGATAAAAAAAGCATTCAGACAAATACATAACAAAAACACCAGGACTTACAAGTATATATAACATACAGAAACACTTTCAATACAGTAAAAATAAGAGCATCACAACAAATCACAGCATATACCCTCGGTACACAGAGCTGCACTCAGTAGTGCTGTGAAAGCACATGATTAAAATAAGACTACTGAATAATAATAATCCTTTCTACTAAAGGCGTAAGCCTGAAATTTTAGGGGAGGGAGGTTAGTTGATCACATCAATCCCAGTGCTTGACTGATACTTATTTTATCAACCTCAAAAGGATAAAAATCAGCCACAGCAAAATTTGAACTAATAATTCTGCCAGCTCACCACCTTAATAATAATAATGATAATAATCAGTCATGATGGGTATATTGGGCTTCATATATTGTAGCTCAGTGTCACTTTGATGGCATGCACTGCTCTCTCACTCAGAAATAATGATGATAATAATAATAATAAATGCTCTGATGCAGTACCAAGCAGTGGCTCTCATGGCTTCTCAGCTTAACTGATTGGAAGTGTTATCATGTACATGTTTTGTCTTAATATAAAAGATGGGCTACAGCAAATATTCTGCTCAATACAACAGACTTGCTTGGCAGTTGCTTGACTTTAACCAGTTGAACATGTCCCTTGGTGGCTGTTGATATGTGCATCTCTGATCATGAGCAGAAGTAGTGGTGGAGCATCATGGCCATGTGTTGAGAGGAATTCTTTGGGGTTTGAATAATTCAGATCTGGAAACATAGGTGTTTCATTCAACATCCTTAAAACAAACCTTATTCAGGGACCTTTTGAGTGGGACCAGCTACTCGATCTGAAGAAAATTCTAACTGGGCCCTACCTGCAAGGTCATGCGCTGTTTATCTTGATATGAGCTCACCATGTCACATACATATGGTCGTGATGCATGTTCTTGGTGTACCTTTATCAGATAGGTAGTCATAATGTGTATACTGGGCTTCGTATATTTGTACTCCAGTGTCACTTTGATGGCAAGCACTGCTCTCTTACTCAATAGTAATAATAATAATCCTTTCTACCATAAGGCCTGAAATTTTGGGCAGAGGGGCTAGTCAATTACATCGACCCCAGTGTTTCACTGATACTTAATTTATCGACACCCAAAAGGATGAAAGGCAAAGTCAACCTTAAGAGAATTTGCACTCAGAGCATAAAGATGGATGAAATGCTGTTAAGCATTTCACCCACTGCCTTAATAATGATGATGGTGATGATGACGATGATGAAAACGATGACGACGACGACGATGATGATGATAGTAATAATACCAAGAGCAACAACAACAACAAAAACAACAGCAACAACAATCATAATGATAAATTAAAAGATACCCTCTGTTGCAGACCAATTACATGTAGCTCAGTAGGGATAGGTTAAATTAGTGGGTGTTAAACTCATAACTTCAAACTAATGACTCATTCACCGATTAAACAGTACCATTATAGTAATATTATGGTACTATTTTTCATGTGGAACCTTGATAAATCAAATGTTCACTATCTTGTCCAAGAACACACTGCTTAATTGATGTTATATGAACTGTTGACTGTTTGCCAGAGAGGACAATATGTAGCCCACTCAGACAAGGTGATTATATACAGACACCTATACATATACGCACAGATACCAGACACGCATAAGCACTTGCATAAACACACACACATATATATATACATTTATATACATTTAGTTGACAAGAAATTAATATTGCACATGTCAATGCCTAACTAAAAATCAAATAATTCATACATCAAAATAAATCATTTATCAAATGGAATAGGTTTGATTATTTTCAACAATTCTTTCAGATTTATTGTAAAATCATTTTCTTTTGTTCTATATTTGGTACTGAATTTATAAAAAAGGGAAAAAATCTCTTTAATTGCCTTTCTGACATTGTACATATCTCATTACAGTTTTCCATTAAATATTTTTAGCCATCAAAATAATAATAATAATAATAATAATAATAATGATGATGATTTCAAATTTTGGCAAAGGACCAGCAAGTTTGACCCCACTGCTCAGCTGGTACTTATTTTATCAACCCCAAAAGGATGAAAGGCAAATCAATTTCAGCTGCATTTGAACTCTGAACATAGACAGACAAAATTTTACTAAGCATTTTGCCCAGTGTGCTAACGATTCTGCCTGCTCACCACCTTAATAATAATAATAATAATAATAATAATAATAATAATAATAATAATAATAATAATAATAATAATAATAATAATAATAATAATAATAATAATAATAATAATAATAATAATAATAATAATAATAATAATAATAACAACAACAACAACAACAACAACAACAACAACAACAAAAACAACAACAACAACAACAGCAGCAGAAAAGCACATACAATGCTGCACACACCCCAGCAACATGGAAGCGTAGCAAGTGATGCAGTAGAAATTTGCCTCAAACTACCAAATGTTGAGCAATTATTTAATAATAATAATAATAATAATAATAATAATAATAAAAATGATGATGATGATGATGATGATTTCATTTATTTACCACAAGGGTGAAAGATGAGGGGGACAATACAGAGACAGACATAAAGTGCGGGGGTTTACATATACTAAGAAATAATTAAAAAAATTTTTAATGAAAAAATTATAATAATTCTTCCAACTATAGTCACAAGGCCTGAAATTTTGGGGAAGATTGCTAAATGATTATATTTACCCCAGTACTCTACTGGTGTTTATTTTAACAATCTCAAAAGAATGAAAAACAAAGTTTGACCTCAGCAGAATTTGAACTCAGAGCACAAAGCTGCAAGAAATGCCGCTAAGCATTTTGTCCAGCATGCAAATGATTCTTCCAGCTCACTTCCTGAAAAATGAAAATAATGGTGATGATTTCAAATTTTGGAAGAGGGTTAGATGATTACTGACCCTGTATTCAACTGGTACTTATTTCATCATTGTTGATGAAAGATTGGGCAAAGGGCAATGAAGTTGGCAATTATCGACCCATTGCTTGTCTTAACCTCTTATGGAACATATTAACAGACATCCTCACAGCGAAAATATATATATTCCTTGCAGAAAACAATCTACTTCCAGTGGAACAAAAGGGGTGCCAAAAAGGATAGACAAAGTTGTAATGAAAAACTGCAAATGGTACCAAAAAACTTGCGCATAGCCTGAATAGACTTTAAAAAGGCTTATGACATGTTGACGCATTCGTGGATTTTGGAAACACTCGACATGTGTGAAATAACTGAGAACGTGTGTGCACTGATTAAGAACAGCATGCCTAGTTGAAACATGTCTTTCTTGTAACAACCAGCACTTAGTTGAGGTAACAATCAAAAGTGGTATCTTCCAAGGAAACTCTTGTTCCCCTTTGTTATTTGTTATAGCCTTGATCCCATTTTCTGTAGTACTACACAAAGTCAATGCACACTATGAGCTGAGAAAGAATGGACCTCGTCACAACCACCTTCTCTTCATGGATGATTTAAAACTGTTTGCAAGAACAGAGCCTGAAATGGAGAAGCTGGTTGAGACTGTACTGATGTGCAGCAAGGATATAGGGATGGAATTCGGTACCTCAAAGTGTGTTGTACTCACTTTCAAAAAGGATGGGGAAGAGCAGATTGTAAGGGCATAGAATCGCCAAATGGAGAGAGAATGGATGACCCAGATGATGATGGGTACAAGTACCTTAGGATCCTGGAGCTGGACTATATCTTGCACAGAGAAATGAAAGTCAAGGTCAGCACTGCATATTTGAAGCACCTCAAACTTATCTCGAAATCAAAACTGAACTCAAGGAACCTGGTGACTATCATCAACATATGGGCTATTGCTGTAGTCCATTATAGTGTACCCATCCTGAAATGGGCACAAGCGGAGATTAACCAAGCCAATCACACTACTCAAAAGATTATGATAATGCATGGCACCCTCCACCTTAAGGCAAACATACACACAGGCTCTACATGAAAAGGTGTAAAGGTGGACATGAGCTGATTAGCATATAGGAATGCATCAACAGTAAAAAAAGAATTATGGCAGAATATTTGGTAAACAGCAAGCAAGGCCTAATACAGTATGGTGCTAATGCAGAAGGATTTACCAAAATTGGACTTGAGAGTGCTAATCAATTCCAATCAAAAATAGCCAACAAGAGAGAAGAAACTCTACTCCCAGTGGCAGCTCATAGATAAAATTAGTTGGGGTGCTGCTTCAGAAAATTTTTAACCATTGTTTTAATATTGTGTAAAAAGAAACAAACATATAAAAAGAAAATTTATATATAAACTTGATCGGTTCACATTTAAGCCACTGCCAGGTAGTGTGTTTGATTTGTTCACTGAACACCACCACAAATACCCCCTTGTTTTTCAAAAATCCCCCCTAAATCTCAAAATAAGGGGGGAAAATCTGCCCTATTTTTCAAATCATGGCAGCAGCACTGTAGCTGGAAGCAAGATAATAATCTAATTCTACACTTTATCACATTCAAGAATATAAACACATTTTAAAGCATAACACATGCAGAGTCGAAAAGAAATACTACCTTTCACCAGCACACCAGGGTCAGCACTGCATGAAGTACGGTGCTCTCTCTCCCTAGCATGCAGCTTCCTATCTCAGACATGTAAGCATGCACACAACAGCCAAACACCACGTCACTGGAACTGTGAAGTGCACGGTTCTATACAAGGATTTTCGTAATTTTTTCATAAACTAGGGGATGGTTATTGACAGTAAGCTTAAGGATTATATAATGTACAAGCATAAAGAATTAAAGAAAAAAGGACTCATTATATTGAATGATATCGATAATATCGAGTGGAAATAGGGTTTCAAATTTTAGCACAAAGTCAGCAATTTGTGGTAGGAGGTTGATTAGATCAACCCAGCATTTGACTGGTACTTTATTTTATTGACAGTGAAGGCATGGACCAAAAGAGCAGGTGTCACTATCCTCGATTCTTTTAACTTTACTCACCACATGATCTCTTTTGCCAAAGCCACTGTCTTCTCTGCATTGTGGGTGATGTAACAAACCTCATGATGGACTCAGCCAATAGCTGGATTCAAAACTCTAGATGTCAGCAACACCAGCTGTCAAATGGTGGTGAGGGACAAACACAGACACAAAGACACACACATACACTCACATATTATATATATGTATATATATATACAACAGGCTTCTTTCAGATTCTCTCTATCAAATCCACTCATAAGATTTTGGTCAGCTCAGAGCTATAGTAGAAGACATCTGCCCAAGGTCCCATGCAGTGGGACTGAACCTGGAATCATGTAGTTGTGAATCAAGCTTCTTACCACACAGCCACACCTGCACCTAGTTCACTTTATGTAAAGTAAGACAATATGTTTGTTGTACTTTACAGCAAGTTATATGTCCATGTCACAGGATAGCAGTCAACCAGCCACAATGAAATATCTGAGAAGTTTCAGCATGGTTGTTCAATCTGCTAGAAATAATAGCCAAATCTTTTTCAATTCAAATGCTATCATCTTAAAAGAAAAGAGGATACATTGGATAATGTGGTCCTAGATACTTCTAAAAGGATGGTATTATCATAGCTGGAATGCTTTTGATCTTAGACCTACTCAATCAGTTTACCTGGAGCCAAACAACAACAACAATAATAAATGCCAAAATTTTTAACTGAAATCAACTTCTGGGAGTGTCAAAAGTTTGCAAGGAAAAACATCACAAAATCATAATTGATCAGAAGACATCATTAAAAATTCCATTAATACTTATATATAAATACCTTCATGGCATTGATCCTATTGCTATTTTGAACCTCTTCATATGAAAGACTAACCAATATTTACATAGGACTTAAAATCATTATTGAAGTATTAACAACATAACAGTGCTTTCATTTTCTACATCCCAGGATATTGGAGTACTTTTCTTGTTGGTCTCCAGCTGTCTTGTTCAATTGATGTATTTTAACTTCATGACAAACACCTGTTGTTTTGCGATTATTGTTCTTTTGCCTCAAGAGTCAATCACATCTATTTTTGTTCTTTAACACATATTGAACTTTAATATATTGTGCCCTCAGATAACTAAGTTCTTTCTTTTAAGCAATTGTGGTGCAATACAAATGTTATGTATTCATTCATTCAAGAAAATCCCAGCAAGACCCAAGGGCATTTTATTTCCCACAGAGGACTACACAAGAGTAAAAACACTTTATCAAAGAGAAGCTGGTGTAAACAAATTCAATAACATAGTTGACCCTTTAATAGAAGATAAAAAGAGAACTTTACATAAGCTGGAAACAGCTTGCTCCCAAAACATAATCCATTGGCAGTTATTAGCAGCTAAGGGATTCCGGTTTCAAAAAGAAAAACCCTGATTCCCAGATGTTGCAAATCTGAAGAAAGTAGTAAATCAAAAGAATAAAATAAAAAAAAATATCAGTGACTTAAAAACCATATTTAATAAGTTGCTTGGTGTGTAGATGTTTGTTTATTCATTGGTTCTGTCTAGGAAATCTCTCTTCTAAGATCAGCAAATTGTTTATACTATAAAAAAATTTTTTAATGTTACAAAGTTATTTATTCTCTACACAACTAAGGCTTCTGTCACATGCTACTAACTACAACTCTCTGCTTTGAAGTGTTTATCTGAATGTTCCAGATAATAAATGATGAAGTTTTAAATAAAAGAAGAAAACTAAAAACGAAATAAGCAAATATTCATAAAATAACTGTTTATCCTCATCTTATCTTTAAATGTAAGAAATACTCGTTACAGTATAGAAATGCAGTATTTAAACTGGTCAATAATTTATCTATTTGCTTTCAATGCTCTTCATATTTACTTTACAGGTTGATTGAAAGGAAGTTGTTTCAAGAGAAAAATCGAGTATTGACTTAACTCTGCTTTTATTGGAGATTAATTCTTTATTAATTAGTCAATACTGACATTATTGATATCGCAGGTGAAAGCTTTGCTGACCGAGACTCTCTCAACAATGCAAACCATGGCTAATGAGAAGCAAAAGTGAAAAATACAAACAGTGTGTGCACAAAGACTTTGATAATTACATGAACTTGCTGTTTTAACACTGCCTTGTGACAAATTATTGAAGGGTTGTTAAAAGAAAATTTTGATCCTTTTTGTGGTTAAAAAAAATTATCCATTGTAATAAAATAAATCTTTACAAACATTCAAAGGAAAACTGAATTTTTTTATTCTTCTGCTCGTTAGATCAATCATTAAATTGATTTCTTATACCAGCCTCAGTAATTTAAGAGTGGAATAAAATTTGGATGCCCATACACTTCTCAAAGGTATTAGATACATAAATAAAGTGGCTGTAACCACAAATCAAAACAGAGTTGCAGTTTCTGTAGATCGGTAATTTATGAGAAACACAGACATAACATGATTATAGTAATAATCAGTTTTAATCATACAGTAGCCATAGAAATAACATGGAACAAGCATTTCATTTTGTATGCCGCAAGACCATATGTTTGCATCATCAATTGAATGACCCTTTTTAAATTTGTAACACTTATTTTGTAGAACTTACAAGAAAGCTCAACTAGAAGGTGTAAATCTTCTTAATCCAGAAGTTCAACTATTTTAGTAGCTTAACTAGATTCATTTATTTATTTGCAGATCTTGATATTACCATATTGGTAGGGCAGGTTCCACTCTTACTCACAGTTACACTGTTTGCATTAATAACTGCTCAATCATGAAGCAGAAGTAGAACATATGGTCAATGAAGCAGACAAGAGGCAGTTATTGTTACAGGTCTTACCCAGAGACAATAAAATGACAAGGAATACAATGAATTTGCCAGAGCAATACTCATCATTCTTTATTCTTTTTTTTTTTTTTTTTTGAAACTCAATGCCCCCTTTCACCAAAAGGCATTTTACAATCTCTTTTTTCCCATATTTAGCAAAAGAAAAAGTAAGAAAAAATAGCAGATAATTTTGATCTAACAGAAACTAGTTTTTCTTATCATCAGTCATGTTTCCACTCACTGATAACACGATGTCTTACTCATATCCTAATTTCAACAAAACTTTTCCTTCAAATGGGTTCAAAATATTAGTATTTTACCTGGTTTAGACACTTTATTTCTATGAAAAACTGATACTTCTAAACATTCAGCACTACCCCTTTGGCACCCTTTGACATCTACCATCCCCTCTGAGCTCACAATACTTCCAAGGAAGCATCCGAAATTGATATTAATGTAGATGCTGTTCAACTTGAATTTCCATTGGTTGATGCATATAAGAAGGATATCTATTAGTAAGCATTGATTCTCCTGTTTGCCTTTGACTAAGATATCAAAGCAATTTTCTTTGATCTCTTTATCAGTCTCAGCAAGCATGTCCTGAAGCAGTTATGGAAAAATTGCAGCCCACAGGTCACTTGCACCCTGCAGGACTCTCAAAATGGTATGATAATGAAAAATTACCTAGAATTTTTTTGTAGTGCAGCCTACTTGATGATCTGTATCTCATGTAACCCCACTATCTCAAAAAAAGTTGCCTATGCCTGTTCTAAAATATCATTAACAAGTCATCATCACATTCTAGCTTTTATATATATATATATATATATATATATATATACCATTTATTTTCAATACTTAGTCTGAAGTATTGCTCAATAGATGTAACTAACTACCAGATTGTATGTGTAATATATTTTGTCTTAGTGAGGACTGAATAGCAATGTAGATGAGTGTTTCTTTTTTGTTAATTTCACAATCAACAGTTGACATTAATCACTTTATTAATCTGTTTTGGTATCATAACTTTTGTTGCAATATTGTACCAAACTTTACCCCAAATCTTTTAATCCATTATTAGCATTATTAGAACACTGATGCTAATAATTATTTTCTTTCCCTATGTATTATTTAGCATTTTTTAGAGTTCCTCTTCAATTTCATCTTTTGCTATTTTCCTTCCCTTTTTTCTGTTGCTTTGCCACTTTTAATAACTACTCAGCCTATACCTTTTTTGCTCAATGAACATAGCTTTTATAGATGTTTTCGATCTAGTTTGGATTCTTTGCCATCAAATTTGAATTTTTTGCAATCAAATTTGAATTTTTGAAAGGGACTTTGTAAGACAAACTAAAACGCAGAAAACAGTCAACAGACATGCACTGAGGTGTTGCAAATGGTAGAAAGTAGGAGTCTTCATCCTCAAAAGAATATTTGGTGACCACAAATCGATTGGAAGCTAGTTTCTCAAAATTGGTGCTCAAGCCTTGAAAAAAAAAAAGAGTTAAACCACATCAGCCATAAGGCTGATGTAGTTTAACTCTTTTTCTCCATTTGGAAATGCTCGGTTATCTAAGGCAAGGCAAAGAACGAGCCGGAGCTTTACCAATTGATGTCTGAAAAGTTCAATGAAATAACTCATGAACACTGCGATAGCTTCTACCAAAAGATGTTCCATTACATCGACCGGTCTGAACAAGGGGAGATCATAAACGAATGATTCTTTTTCTATTTTTTGCGTCTGTTTGAACAGTTCCTTCCAGATAATTTGTACATTTTACAAACTGCAACATTTTTTGCGAGAAATATCAGTTGGGAAAACTTTAAAACCCTTATCTCAGGATAGCTAATAAACCTGGTCTAATTTAAATCAACAATTGTCGATCATAACTTTTAATCATAAGGGTAATTTCACCCCTCCCCTCCCCCAGAATTGCATAAAATTGCTTTAAAGCGCGGGTTTATGCTACATCCTCCCTCCCCCCATGGTATGTCTTTTAACTAGACTATCTATTGTACATGGCATACACGTGTCTTAGATGACACGTGGACGCATTCAGGCAGGTCGTCATATCATGATTAGTATGAGTTCATTTTTTCCTTTATGCCTACATATGGTGAATTGCTATTAGTAATAGTATTATGCAAAAGTAATGCTCATAAGTTCTTGATATTCGCAGAGTTTTCATTCGAGAACTATGCTATTCAAGCTTTCTATTCGAACTTTACCCAAGAGTGGCCTTAAAAGAACCAGTCCGTTCACTTTGAGGAGATGCAAATTGAACAATTTTTTAACAAAAAAAGTGACTTCATAAAACGGTTATAAAGAGCAAAGAGCTTACTATTTGAGTTTATCCAACTCGAGTTTGTTATCCCAAGCTCAGGGCTAGATCGAAGTTCGAGTAACAGTGGGATCTACTGGACGAGTTTGATAAGAGAGGCATGTATTCCCTTACGGCTGATGTAGTTTAAATCTTTTTTTTTTTTCAAGGCTTGAGCACCAATTTTGAGAAACTAGCTTCCAATCGATTTGTGGTCATCAAATATTCTTTCGAGGATGAAGACTCCTACTTTCTACCGTTCGCAACACTTCAGCGCATGCCTGTTGACCGTTTTCTGCATTTTAGCTTGTTTTACAAAGTCCCTTTGAAAAATTCAATTTTGATTGCAAATAATTCAAATTTGATGGCAAAGAATCCAAACTAGATCAAAAACATCAATATTTTGTACTTAGTTTTTTTCTCATTCAAAGATAAATGGGTTTTTTTTTTTCTTCTTATACTAACCAGTCTGCAAATGTTTGCTTCTAAGTTTCAATAGACTCACAATGGTTAATTTGTGCTATTTCTTCATGTGTGTACATGATAAGTCCAGATCAGCTTTAGAGTGCTGATTTCAGAATGCAGTTAATAGTTTCCCAGTTTTTGATGTCAGCATTTTCATTAATTTAACTTTCAATCTAAAATAAAGACACTGTAGTTTATGATCATAATGACTACTACATTTATACCTTATAATCTTATTACTGGTTTTAAGTTTGTACTATTATTAATCAGTAGTTTTCCTTCTTTCTAAATCTGTCACTGAAGGATGTACACAGCAATATGCCTTTCAAAAGGTAAATAACTTTGCAGAGCCTACCACCCCTCCAGGTAGTGTTAGCTGTCATCTGTTAGCCTCTTTCATCATTTGACAAATTTTAATCTTAATCCTGATGGATACCCTTACACCCTCCTTAATCAATAAACTGGATAAGGGTAGAGAAGTTTAGACACTGACTACCCAATCATGAGACAGATTATTCTGCATTACATGGTGCAAATAGCACATAGAGCCTGACCTGACCACAGTCTACAGCAGTGGTTCTCAACCAGGATCCATATGATTCTCATGGGTCTATACAATACTTCTGGGGTTCATGCAAGCAAAATAGTAAAGTGGGGATTCGCAGTAGTATTTATAAGGGTCCATGAAAAAATTTTGTTTTAAATGTATTTATTGCAAAAAACAAAACTAAGTTTCTTTCGCTGTTTTACATAGTTTAACATGTTTCTGGCCACTGATTCAGAATTTTAAAAGAAATTTCTACAAAACTAATTTTTAAACATTGAATGGCTATGAGGTGTCCATCAGAGTAAGATAGTAATTAAAGGGGGTTCATAAGTGTAAAAAATGGTTGAGAACCACCAGTCTACAGTACAGTTTTCTAATTTTTTCTTTTAACTTCTGTAAGTTATATTATATCAGTTGCTTTTACTTCTATGTATTCGTATCTGTTAGGTTTCAGTTCTCTAAATTCAGTGCTTAAGAATTTTTCTTCAACTGTTTCCTGCTCAAATAACTTTCATACATCTATTTAATTCCACAATAATTCTAACTTTAATGTTTACCCTTTTTTTCTCAAATGTATAGGTTTTCTCAGTTTAAAATTGTTTATACAGAGAAAATGTTTTGCAGCTACACAATATTTTTTGTAACCAACAGTCTATAGGAAATAAGGAGTTGTCAAAAATTTCCCTATTTTACAAGGACATGACTGGAATTTTTTGTTTTGTTTTTATTAATCATTTTCTATTTTCTATTTTCACAAAGCATGGTTAATACACTGCTTTGGCACAGGGAATATTTTATCTGTGTATAGAGCCACTAATATTCAGAAATGTAGTATGCTATAAAAAGATTTTTAGGCATTCAATCTAATTAAGGCTTTAAGATTTTTTTTTTTGCGTGGGGGTATATTTGTTGTTGTTGTTATTTTAATTTTCAATAACTGCTTTATTTATTTTCTGTCTCTTTCTAACACCCTTTCTACTCTTCTGCTAAAATACTATAATCTTGCAGATGTAGAACCAGCTTGTTAGTGAAGTATTGATGTAAGGACATTTATATATCACTGATAAACAGTCTATTTGTCTGCATTTTTTTGTTTTTAAGAAGGAGTATATTTTTTCCCCTGCTAGTAACCAGTCAGGTGCTGATTTTCGTCTCTCTGATAATTCAATGAATGTAGTTGCTATAACTCCATACATAACTGGTTAAGTGTGTTAGCCTGAACTTGGGATATTAAAAATTCCAGTTGCTAGCAGTTTAGAACCGTGTTGGTGAAATCCCCATTAGTTATGCTGAGCCATGTCTATGATGTTATTGGTTTTAGCGGAGAATGGGGAGGGTCCTCCCCCTCTCTCTCCCCCTCTCCCCTTCCATCTTTCTCTCTCTCTCTCTTGTACATTGTGCATCTTTATTCTGTTGAATATCGTTATTCCATTCTTTTATTTTCAGAATGACTTGATTTCTATTAATGCTGGTATGTCTCTCAATATATTTTTTTTTTAGTAATGTTCCAGTAAAATGTTTTAGTATTTGTTTTCAAATACATGATTCAAATGGAAGAAATGTTCATTTATTTCAAAGTATTTTATCCAGCATGGTTTGCCAGGAGAAGCAGTTGTTTTCATTTTCTTTCTCTATTCCTGCTACTATACACATTTTTCTATCAATATTTGTTTAGTTTATTTCTTTTCTCTATTAGGTCCCCACCCTTTTTCTTATGTTAAGTAATGATAGGCCTTTTCTCTCTTTGTTATACATTTTCTTTCTGCTGCTATTTATTTATCATTATTATTCCTTGTTTATTTTGCAGGAGGAGGTGGGCTTTCTCTCTTTAAGTTGAGCCTGGCTTCTCATCATACTACTTGACTACTAAGTAAATTGTGTTATTTAGCATATTCATGTTCTGCTTTGTTTCAGCTGAAAGAATTTCTTGTGGGGTGAATTTCTAGTTGTATTTAGCTATTTTTCCCTGAAACATTTGTTTGTTCATAGCTTGGGAGAATATTCTCATTGATCCATGTTGATTGATTTTGTTATGGTCAATTCTTCTGTTTTATTTATTGTTTCTCTTAGATACTCCTCATTGTTTATTCTGCTTATTCTGTGTGATGCATGTTATTATTCCATTTGTTATTTTATGCAAGGCCAAAGAGATTTTTGTTGTAGCTGGATATTCAAATGATTATTTCTATAAGCTCTTGTGTGCTCACCCACTTTCTGATTTTTTTTATTTGTTTTTATCTTATTATGTATTTGATTTTAGTTTGTAGTGATGACTTGTCCTTTTTCATGTGTGGTGGTCAGTTCTGTAGAGTTTTGAAGGCTCGTCAGCTAACCATTTCTATTATTCTTTTACCTTTTTGCTAGTTTCATTCGTTGAACTACAGCCATGCTGGAGCATTGCCTTGAGGGATATAATCAAAGAAATTGATTCCAGGACATATTGTAAGTCTGGTATCTACTCCTCCATTCTCTTTTTGTTAAACCATTAAGCTATAGTGATGCAAACAAACCAACACAATTAGTCCAGTGGTGAAATAACTAAAGCAAACACAAAGATGCACATACACACACACACATACAAAAACATATACACATATATTTACACACACACACACACACACACACACATATCATTACCATCATTTAATGTCTGTTTTCCATCCTGACATGGGTTGGATGGTTTGACAGGAGCTGGTAAGCCAGAGGACTGCACCAGACTCCAGTTGTCAGTTTTGGCATAGTTTTTTTTTATGGCGTCAACATGTACCTCCTTGCGACATTGTAACATTTCATGTAATCAAGATATCCTTGGTGTGAAGAGTAGCCTGCAGTATACACCTTGCTTGGCTATTTACCACTTCTGAGGTTCCACTCACCGTGAAACATATGTAACCGGGATCTTATCCACTCCATTCCGTAACTCTTGTATATATATATATATATATATATACATATAAATATATATATATATACAATGTGGATGTTGTCGTAACCATGGTGATGTAATTGCAAAGATTTCTCCTTACAAAATAAATTTACATATTGAAGAGGACTCAACTCCTTTGTTATTATGCCATTCAACATTCAACCACACCAAAGTTCTCACCATCAACCATCTTCCCAGCAGAAAACCACGTATATATAAATGCATATATTTATATATAATAGTGAACCTCATATATATATATATATATATATATATATGTATGTGCGTGTGTGTGTGTGTGTATGTATATATATATATATATATATATATATATATATTCACACCTTCACACCTACATACACACATGCATGTGTTAAGATCACCAGCATTTTCTCACACACACGCACTTTCGTTTTGAGATCACTACTACTTCTTTGTTATCTCCTCTTCTTCTTAACTCTCCTGTGTGACCCTTCTGTCCAGCATTCGCCATGATAGATCGCTGAACACTACACATATTTTTTTTCTCTCCTTGTTTCTCCTCTTGTTTCTCCTCTTGTTTCTTTCTGTGTTCCTTTCTGTTGAAGAGCGTAGGCTCGAAACGTTAAAGACTTTCTCTATTCTTGAGCGTTATACTAATACATCCATTTGTTGTTTACACCACCTGTCTTCATCTGTTGTTTTTTCGTGAATTCTTCGATACATATATCTATATATAT
>NC_068983.1:106766783-106767540 GCF_001194135.2 Octopus bimaculoides | reverse complement strand
ATATTATATATATATATGTTCAAGTGTTGGGCCACACAGAGGCAATGTGGCTGATGCTGGCATCATGTAACTGGCAACCATGCTGGTGGAACGTAAAAGCATCCTATTACACTGTTGTGGTTGGTGTTAGGAAGGGCATCCAGCCATAGAAACCATGCCAAATCAGACTGGAGTCTGGTGCAGCTCCTCAGCTTACCAGCCCTGATCAAACAGTTCAACCCATGCCAGCATGGACAATGGACATTAAGTGATGCTGATGATGATGTATGTATGTATATATTTTGTGTTATGCTAAGAATTTTTGATTTGAAACAAATATAAAAAGCTACTCCCAGTCATTGTTACAGTATCAGCCTAAGTGGAGTCTGGTGCGGCTAGATTGTACTGGCATTGAGTCATACAAGTTGTAATAATGAAGTCAAACCAAATAGTGATATTTTGAAATCATTTAATATATGTTTCAGGTTTACATAATATATAATAAGAAATGTATCCATTACATAACCTTCCTCACTTCAAACATTTCAAAATATGAAGCAATTGATGAAAATATTTCAATATATATGACTAAAGCAGTAAGTTGGCTGCTAATTTAGGAGTATGAATATGTATATAGAGGGGATTTTTTCTCTTTTTATCTCTCTCTCTCTCTCTCTGTTCATTCTATCTCCTTCTGTCCCCCTTCTTTCTTGCCCTCTCTATACATATCCATCCTCCTTAGTAACCAAATTACAGCTCTAACCATATATATATTTAT
>NC_068983.1:106763052-106765370 GCF_001194135.2 Octopus bimaculoides | reverse complement strand
TGTGTGTGTGTGTGTGTGTGTGTGTGTGTGTGTGTGTTTGTCCTTACTGTTGTTTCACAACTAATGTTGGTTTGTTTATATCTCTGGAATTTTGTGGTTTGGCTGAAGAGACCAGTACCAGAGTTTATGAAAAAATAAAAACTACTGGGTTCACTTTGTTTAGCAAACTCCAGCATGGCTGCAATCCAATAACTGAAACAAGTAAAAGATAAAATAGATAGATAGATAGATAGATAGATAGATAGATAGATAGATAGATAGATAGATAGATAGACAGACAAAGAGACAGACAGTCAGACAGACAGATAGATAGATACAGATATATACAGATATAAATAATACATATATATGCATATATACATACGTATACGTACATACTTTCATGTATATGTATATACATATGCATATGTGGGCACAGGACATCACAAAACACAAACAACAAAAAATACAAAGTATGAGGACATGGAATATGAACTTTTTTTGCAAACAACAAAGGTAACTAATGGAAGAGAAGACAAACAACACAAAGAACAACCCTTCATCAGTTTTTGACTGTTTTTCTAATTTGTATTTTGGGCAATTCACGACAAGATGCACCTTTGATAAAACAGTTGCTCCCGCAAAGCAAATAAAATAAAATTTGGGATTTTGCAGAGGGTCAAAATTGGTGACAAAAACAGGACAGTGAAAATAAACAGGAAGGGCTGCTAAGCCTAAATGAGGTTGTGGTAGCAAACGTGAAGAAACAAGGTTGGATAGGAAACAGACAAGAATATGTCTTCCTTGTCCAGCTGCAACAGAAAGAAAGAATAAAACACAAGTTAAGAGAAGAAAGAAAAATGGCTGATGGTTACGTGGGAGCCACATGAACAAAGGAGGAAAAGTGAGACAGAGAGAGAGAGAGAGAGTGACAGACAGAGAACTGTGAAGGGGAAAGAGGAAGATTTGGAGATAGAATAAGAGAGAAAAAAGAGTGGAAGAAGGAGAGGTAAAAGAATAAGAGAAAGGGAGAGAAAAACGATATATGAACAATGAAAGAAACAAATGGAAAACAAGACATCTGTATAAATATACATATATATATATATAATTGTGTGTGTGTGTGTGTGTGTGTGTGTGTGTGTGTGTGTGTGTGTGTGTGTGTGTGTGTGTGTGTGTGTGTGTGTGTGTGTTTGGTGGGGTGTCTGTTTGCATTAATGACCACTCACACAGAAGTGCACAACAAGAGGTGTCGTCAGTTTCCCCTGTCAACAATTCTTCCAGATGCTCCAAGTCTTCAAAGATTTGCAGAATAAAAAAAAATCCCTAACTGGGAAAAACGGATATGAATTAAAGTAAAGTAAAGGGCATCCTACTGTAAAACAATGCCTCAAATAAAATACATTCATCTAACCCATGCTAGAATATAAAAAGGAACATAAAAACAATGAGAAAGAGAGCGAGGGGAAGATGAGATGAAGAGGAGGAAGACACTATACAATATTTTCTGCTTATGATTTTCTTACATTTTATTATATATTTATTATATACTAATACAACATGATACTCTAATGATTTTAGTTTTTATTCTTCATATTTTGTTTATATTTTATTACATAAATGCTCTGGTAGAAAAAAAGTAGCAAAATCATTATTATCAATATTATTATTATTATTATTATTGCTATTATTACTTCAACTATTATTATTATTTTTATATTATTATTATTATTATTATCATTATTATTGTTGTTATTATTACTATTATTATGAATCTGGTATGTTTAACTCTGCCTCTTTAAGACTTATAGCTAAATCAATTATTTACTGTAAAAAAATATGCTGTTTTCCTCAATGACTGGCATTTAGTTTTTCTCCTTGTCATTAACATCCTGTACACAAACAGACAGCTGCACAGAAATAAATGTAGATTTTGACATTTTCCTAATGCATACATATAGCGGTCTTTATATTTTTATTCATTTATTTAGATATATATTTTGTTTTGTTTTGTTTTTGTTGTTTTTTTAGCTTTGTATTTTGTAGTTGGTTTATGTTTGTTCTTGTTTTTGTTTTTGTTCCATTTCCATTCTTAGTACAATCTCAGTGACAGTGACATACTCTATCGTTGACAGATATGTGGTCAGCCATGCATTGTTTTGCTTTTTGACCAGTAGAATAATGTTTTTCTTCTTTCTAGCCATCTCTCTCACTCTTTCTCTCCTTCTCTCTCTCTATCATACACATAACCCCCACACACACTAGCTTATGTGTATGTGTGTGTGTTTATGCATGTGTGTGTATATATATATATATATATATATATATATATATATATA